>NC_089747.1:3175000-3325000 GCF_040412425.1 Macrobrachium rosenbergii | reverse complement strand
CACCAATGTTCATGAATAACGTTCATATCGCAAAGGAATTTAAATAAATACAAACGTAAAATTTATACTTGGGTACGCCATATACCTTGAGAATAAATTAAGTTAATATTTTCTGGCAGAAGAAAAATGATCGAGCGCAAAAACATATTTACGAAAAAAAGTACATTTCCTAAAGTGTACAGTATGCCTAGATTGCTAGGATATAAACGCATGCACAAATGTACAAACCCACCAGCACACAATAATTGATAGATTAACTTGCCAAAACAGGTCTGGAACCGCAGATTCCAGAATAAGCGACTTAGAAGCCAAAATGAGATGAAAATAAACCACTCTAACAATGTTGTTTCCAGTTAGAAAATGAAGATTCTGATATTTCCTATCCATAAAATTATAAATATTGTCATATCAATAATACGGTCGAGGTTAATTCAATATGAAACGGGATATATTGAGTGAACACCAGATTCTTCAACAATTACTTTCCATGTTGTTTCTCCCATATACCAACTAAGTCGTCGCTTGACCACTGCAACAACACAAGCCAGATACTGACGACCCTGTACTCTTGATGTTGTTCTTCTGTTGTTCTCCCCATATACCCAACTAATGACCGTTGCAACAACAGAAGCCAGATAGTGACGACCCTGACAAAGTGACGTTCTTCGTTGTTTCCCCCCATGTACCCACCTAAAGAGAGACACACGTAACCAGAGCAACAACAGAAGCCAGATAGTTACGACCCACAGCCCCTAATGTTGTTCTTCCCCATATACCCACCTAAGGACCGTTGCAACAACAGAAGCCAGATCCTGACGACCCTGACCTCCTGACGTTGTTCTGTCGTTGTTCTCCCCATAAACCCACCTAGGGGAGAAACACACCTGGCCACTACAACAACAAGACAGTGATGAACAAGACTTACTAATGCTGTTCTGTTATTCTCCCCATATACCCACCTGCGGCGAAACAACACACCTGACCAGCGCAACAACATTAACGCACACCGGTACTCACCCTGAGGGAATGCAGCAACGCTCGCCTAGAGACACCTGGTTGATTGAGTTCCTCCTTACCTGTGGAATACAAATCACTTGAATTAGTATCAGAAACATCCTCCTCCTCCCCTCCTCCTCCTCCTCCTCCTCCTCCTCCTCCTCCTCCTCCTCCTCCTCCTCCTCCTCCTCCTCCTGTCTGGATCCTACATCCTTTAAAGGATTCCAAATGAATGAATCGCCGTATAAGGTCACCTGTTAAAAAAAAAATATTCACTGTGCAAAGTTGAAAATGCCTAGGGCATCAACAAGAAATGTTATTATTATTATTATTATTATTATTATTATTATTATTATTATTATTATTATTATTATTATTATTATTCACGGTCTGTAGATGCATATAGAGAGAGCTAAAGGTTCTTTCACGTAACAATACACGATGTTAAAGCAGGGACTGCAAGGTCACAGGTCATAAATAGTATATTTATAATACTGCATAGTCATACAAAATTTCACATCAGTGTCTTAACAAAATATCAACCAGGTCTTACAAAGTACCGTCTTGATAAAATTCACTTTAAAAAAAAAAATACTACATTTGTCACTTATTCCGGTCCAAACGAGACAGAACCTTGGAAAGATAAAAAATACGCAGTTTCTGGATATACGTCGATCTTTCAATATACGCAAACGCAACAATTTTCATCTCAGGTGATGTGATAACGTCATAAGAAGTAAAGTTAATTATTAGCAAAGCTTCTCAAATACGTCCTTACTCACCTGACTCAACCCCATTCGTCCCAACATAGGAATGGAAAGGAATATACTGTAAATTTAGGCCAACGGCCAAGCGCTGGGGACTTGCGCTGATGTCATTCAGCGCTGAAAAGGGAAATTGAGAGTAAAAAGGTTTCCAGTGTGTAACCGGAGGAAAACCTCGCAGCTGAACTATGCAACAACATTGTCAAGATGTGGAAAGTAAGACGAAAGAACACTGTTAAGATGTGGAAAGTAAGACGAAAGAAAGAGAATATGAACGCGAGGTGCAGCAAAAGAAATGACAGGGGTTGCAGCTAGAGGCCGAAGGAACGCCGCGCAGAACCTTAGGCAATGCCTATACATTGCACCGCGTGAGGTGCACTGACGGCCCTATACGGGATAATCCCTACACACAAAAGAATGCATCATCTACGGGTTTCAGAAATCCCTACTGTATCTTTCACAAACCCCAACTCTTACCGTCATCCGAGAATGGAGTTCGACAGCCGAGTCTCAAAATATTAGTAAAAGAAGGACGCCACTGTAAACACGGGAGAACTCGCGTGAAAACGGAATGACCCCAGAGCGAGTAAATTGTTTATTTGGACAGAAGCTAAACAGATAGGAGAACGTCGTTTGGGCTATGCGTGTATTTCGCTCCAAGGCCAAAAAAAAAAATCGCAGCAGGAAACACAAGCCTTCGCTACCGGGTGGCATTTTCCCCGAGATGTTACCGAGTACCGGGACCTTTGCCTGAAAAATGCGGGACGCCATATCTTAGAAAGTAACCATAGAATTTTCTTGAAAATAATCTCATTGTTTCCCATACCCAAATTGCACTCTTAACACTAATTTTAACCTAACCCAACCTACTAACCTAACCTAGGGGCATAGCAAAACAAACCGGGGCTGGTGCAATACTAGCATATATCTCGGGAATTTGCTACTGGTCGCGCCTGGTCCATGAGACTTTGAGATGGGCAACGAATGAGTGATTGGGTAGGGGGGGGGTCAGCAACAGAGATAAAAATCATGGAAACAAAATACAACGCAATACAATACAAGAAAAGCAATATTTCTTCAGGCAGGTTGAATGTTGACTACGCTTGTATTTTTCCTAAACATAGGGATTCAATGTATTATATAAATAGAGGATTTTATTCGCATCATGGACACCATGAAAACTGAATTCTTGGCAAGACGGAAGGTTGAACGACCAAATCGACGACTCGTGAGTTTTTCTGTGGAAGAATGAAACACAAAGACCCAATAACAAGCTAAGAAGAGGTGGCAACACACAATGAGAGAGAGAGAGAGAGAGAGAGAGAGAGAGAGAGAGAGAGAGAGAGAGAGAGAGAGAGAGAGAGGTACATGCATATAAATATATACATACATACAAGACAGACAGGC
The DNA here is from genome assembly GCF_040412425.1 of Macrobrachium rosenbergii. Classification (NCBI taxonomy): domain Eukaryota; kingdom Metazoa; phylum Arthropoda; class Malacostraca; order Decapoda; family Palaemonidae; genus Macrobrachium; species Macrobrachium rosenbergii. Next base: position 3,321,833 of record NC_089747.1, on the reverse strand, counting down.
GCACACACACATATATATACACAATATATACAGGTATGTATATAAAAATATGTATATAAAAATAAACATATATTCATCACGTTCCATATTTTCGTGAATCAGTTATACATATGGATATATATGTACTGTATATATTATACAAACATACATACTTATTCATATATATATATATACAGTATATAATATATATACATATATATGTATACATGGATGTACATTAATAACAAAAAAAACAACACAGCACTTTCACGAAACAAAGTTACCACGGGTTACCTCTCAGTGTACCGCCACCTGATCTTGATCGCATACGCTGCGCTAATTTCGCCGCTTCCCACGGCCTCCATACCTGGTTTCCTTCTACGCGTTTACTCCCCCCTTTTTCGGACTGGCCACGCCCAGCTTCATATTGGCCACACCCATCTCATTTCCTATTCATATAGACGTGTATGTGTGTGTATGGAGAGAGAGAGAGAGAGAGAGAGAGAGAGAAGAGAGAGTAAATAAAATTTACTTATCTATGAATATGCAACTGATAAATTTATTATTGAGAGAGAGAGAGAGAGAGAGAGAGAGGAGAGAGAGAGAGAGAGGTGAGAGAGAGAATGTTTGCTTACTGGCATTAGTAACAAAATTTACCATCTAGAGACAGAGAGAGAGAGGATGTTTGCTCACTGACATTAGTAAGAGAAAAGAGAGAGAGAGATCCAGAGAGAGAGAGAGAGAGAGAGAGAGAGAGAGAGAGAGGGGATGTTTGTTTCACTGACATTAGCTGAAAAAGACTGAGAGAGAGAGAGAGAGAGAGAGAGAGAGAGAGAGAGAGAGAGAGAGAGAGAGAGAGAGAGAATGTTTGCTCACTGACATTTGTAACAAAATTTTACCATCTATAAATCTGCAACTGATTAAATTTATCATTGAGAGAGAGAGAGAGAGAGAGAGAGAGAGAGAGAGAGAGAGAGAGAGAGAGAGAGAGAGAGAATGAGAGCTTATGTTTCTCCTGCATTTTACAAGATCTGCCATCTGTAATTGCAACTGATTTAATTTATCATTAAACAGAGAGAGAGAGAGAGAGAGAGAGAGAGAGAGAATCTGCTCACTTCTCCTGGCTCCAAGATCTACCATTTTATAATTCTGCAACTGACAAATCTATCACAGGTCAGTCAAAATTACTTTAACTCCAAACTCAACACTGTCTCCATCTCTCTTTAAATAAATCAATCAATAAACTGAAACAACTCTATGCCTGAAACTCTCCTTGAAGTGAAATAAACAAAAGCACACTGTCATGCACAAATGAGCTCATTCTCACTGTACCTGGCTTCCTGTTTGCGTCAGGCAGAAAAAAAAAAGTGAAAAAATGTGCCGAAGTTTATTCGGCGCCATCGAGTTTTCTGTACAACGTATAATCAAGGCCACCGAAAATAGATCTATCTGTCGGTGGTCTCGGCATAATGTCGTATGAAAATAATTAACTGTCATATATTCTTACTATTATCATTATTACTCTAAGCGTACCAACAAGCATTTCAAGAAAATGATAAATGAGAGATAAATACAATAAATTCATAATAAATATAAAACAAATAAATTCACACAAGCATAAAGACAAACGTGACAGAAACCCTACCCTGACTGTAAGCGAAATTACAAATTTCTGACGCTTGGCACTGTGAAGCTGTGGCACCTCTGTGAAAAGCGAGGGATGGCACTCTGCTGGGGGAGTAGCATGCACTACTAATAGCGGTGCTGGCACTCAAGGTCGCGTAATTACGTGTTTGACAGGAATTTGACATTTTTTTTTTTTTTTTGCCTGGAAAAAACTGTTGACAGGCACTTAAATAACTTCCGCTGACGGATTTGACTGATTGACCGATTGATTATAGAATTTAGGCCAAAGGCCCAAGCACTGGGACCTACGAGGTCATTTAACGCCGAAAGGAAAACTGAGAGCAAGAGGCTTACAAAGGTGTAACGGGAGGAAAACCTCGCAGTTGCACTATGAAACAATAGTTAGGAGAGGGTGAAAAGTTAAGATGGAAGAGAGAGAATATGAACGGAGGTATAGTAAAAGGAATGAAAGGGGTGCAGCTAAGGGCCGATGGGACGCTGCAAAGAACCTCAAGTATTACCTCACATTGATGGCACCACGCCCCCCCCCCCTTCGAAATTAATTTAAGATATTCCAAACGTAAGAGATTGAAACCATGCGTGTTCAACCCGTAGATTTATTTATGGACTGTCACCGGTGCCTAACAAAAAAAAAATTGTTTTTGACAACAGATATGCAAAACGGATGTGCTAGATAAACCTTGGAGATTACAGAGGCTGTCACTAAAAAGTAAACAGTTTATTGTGTAAAATAACTGTATATAAAAATATATTCATCAGTACAACATCAGTATAACAGAATTTTTAGACCACTGCGATGAAGTAATAATAATAATAATAATAATAATAATAATAATAATAATAATAATAATAATAATTATCGTGAAGAAATCCACAATGATGTCAGTGTAAATAAATATTAAAAATATAAAAACTCTTGTTTTTAATATATATAATAATTACAACGACACTATTGCGGATTTCTGCACCGTTTTATTGACTCATGCGATTACGATTTTTACAAATAATAATAATAATAATAATAATAATAATAATAATAATAAAAAGAACAGCTGTTTTCACTAACGAGCCATTCCGGTAATGACGATGGTAAGTGCGTGTAGCGAGAATCTAAATATAGCGATGATTAAACGAAAATTAAAACATTAACACCAGCCCCGCAAGCACGCACTGAGAGAACGATAGCCGTGCAATAAACGGCACGGCAGAGAGAGTCCGTACACTGCACGAAACACGATACCTCACCGGAACTAAATTCACTATAAAAAAGACAAAAAAAAAGGTGCTGGGATATAATTACTGATGATGGAAGGGAAAAAAAGTGTGTCCGCGTAATTACACGGAATTATTCCTTCCCAGTCTGTGGTTTAGAGCAGGAAATGCGATGGCGTATTGTATCTCGTTCTGATGCGTGTATAGTGTGCTTGTATACGTTAACAATATATGTATACAAAGGTATATGGGAATTTCATGAATACACACATACACATAAACATGCATATATTATTATATATATATATATATATATATATATATATATATATATATATATATATTAATATATATATATATATATATTAATATACTGTATATATATATATGCATAACTGAATCACGAAACTACGGAACGTGATGAATATATAAATAAGACAAAATGCACGAAGGAAAGAGAGACACTGGAGTGCTGCGAGGCCTTTCGACTGGCGTCCTTTACTTAGCATTTGAAAGGTCTCGCAGCACTCCAGTGTTTCTCTTCCCCTCGTGGATTTTGTCTTGTTTATAAACATATATGTATATTATGGAAGTCCATGAAATGAGGACGTCTAGAGAAGGAATCTGTAAGCTGAGCAGCACTGTAACTTCTCCAAACGAGGGAAATGGCAGCTGAATTATTTGCAGGCAGCACAAACATTTTTCTCTTCCCGCTCGGGTGAGAACGGGTATCGAAGAAGCGTCCGTCTGAGCCCTCACAGGACTTGCTGCATTCCCTAACTCTACTGCTCACTGAAGGTGCTGAAAAGTACTTTTTGGAGGAGTGCACTCGTCAAGAGTACTACGTTTATTATACGAACTTTTGTACGGTCGTAAGAACAACTGTCCAGAATATATGTATCTTCACGTCTCCCAACGTATACGTCTATGGTCCTGCATCTCATGCTTGGTTGAATACAGTATGACAACATGGCCTCTGGGAGACCTCTTTAAGCATAATTGTTGAATACAGTCAGATGTTAGACTGCCATCATAATAAACCAATTCTTTAAACTCATCCTTTAATCCTCAATTTGAATGAATAGAGCTTTTTGTTTGGTCCTGAGAGGTTTTCAGTTTTGTCTTTAGTGAAAAATGCAGACTGTAGGCATTTCCTAAACTTAAATCCCTTGGCCCCTGGCTGCAACCCACTTTCATTCATTTTACTGTACCTCCATTCATATCTTTCTTCCATCTTGCTATCCACCCTCTCCTAACAATTGTTTCACAGTGCAACTGCGAGGTTTTTCTCCTGTTACACCTTTCAAACATTTTTTCCTCTCAATTTCCCCTTCAGCGCTGAATGACCTATGGGTTCCAGTGCTTGGCCTTTGGCCTAAACTCTGTATTCCATTCTATCCCACTTAGTCTGCAGAGGAAAAGTTGATTATTTCCTTTCCAATACCCTGTCCATTAAAATTTCTCCAGCTCAGAATTACCACTGTTGCACCCTTCCTTGCAAAAATACTCACATACCCCTAAGATTCAGTCCTTCTTTTGTCTTCCTAATTTTGTATTGTTACAATGAATTTATATCCATCATACTTGCCTAAGTCACCTCTGCTGGTGAACAATGCCACTGAAGAATAGAATATGGGATTTAGGCCAAGCCCTGGGACCTATGAGGTCATTCAGTGCTGAAAGGGAAATAGGCAGTAAGAAAGTTTTAAAGGTGTAACAGGAGGAAAACCTCACAGTTGCACTTTGAAACAGTTGGAAGAGAGAGTGGAAAGTCAGAAGGAAGGAAGAGAATATGAATGGAGGTACAGTAAAAGGAATGAAAGAGGTTGCAGATAGGGGCCAAAGGGATGCTGCAAAGACCCTTAAGTAACAATGCCTACATGTGTACCACGTGAGGTGCATTGACGGCTCTACCCCCTACGGGAAAATGACAGTGAAGAATATTCCGGTTATCTCATCTACAATGACCATGGTGCATCTTCCATTATTCTCAGTCCTTTTCGTTACACTAACACTTTTAAGTTGCTTCTCCTGTAAAAGCTATTTCTTTCTGTTCCATTCAGGATGTAGCATTTGCACTGTTCACCACCTGGAGTTGTTTAATAAGCACCAGCAGTAATACTAAATACTGCAAACATAAAGCGTTGTAGCACTGAATCCTTTTGTCAAAGGCAAAAATGTTTTATTATCCTCCACAACAGAAAGATGTATATAAAGTCTCAAGTCCTCTCCCTCAAGTTCACAATGTCTAGGTTGGATTTTGCAATATAAGCTATTTGATCTCGAGTTTCCTTGATTTCTAAGAAGATGAATAGCTCTTAACACAACAGAAGAATGTCAAACTGTTTTCTGAAATCCATTACTTTATGTTCTTTGCAGTGACCCTTTGGCCCTTAGCTGCAACCCCTTTCATTCCTTTTATTGTACCTCCATTCATATTCTCTCTCTTCCATCTTCCTTTCCACCCTCTCCTAACAATTGATTCATAGTGCTACTGCTTTGAGGTTTTCCTCCTGTTACACCTTTCAACCATTTTACTGTCAATTTCCATTTCAGTGCTGAATAACCTCATAGGTCCCAGTGCTTGACCTTTGGCCTAAACCCTATATTCTATTCTATTCTCTTGTAATGAGTCTCTTCAGACAGGATCAAAACTTTCAAGTTGTCTTCTAGCAATGACCATGAAGACTTATCCATAAAGGATGCACCATCACACTTCAGGCCCAAGATACCAATAACAGGATGGATCCAAAACTTCACCAAGTTGGAAATAACCTGCAATGGCTTATAAGCATAAAATTTTCTTCTGGCCATACCCTTGATGGATATAGTACAGTACATGTGTAAGAAGGTTATCCAGCTTGTAGGAAGGTTATCCAGCTACCCTACTCCAAATTGCAGATCATAAAAACACAAAATATAATGTGACACACTGTACATGACTACAGTATCTAAATATTGTGTAAATAATATGATAAGGTATTCCTCACAGGTGCCATATTGCAAAGTATTCAATAGGAAGAATATATGTAACACATAACCTGCTTCAACTATGCAACAGATACTGTGGATTAACACCTTTATTAGGATGCCTGACAATGCTCACCTACTCAGCATACATTGCAACTAGTACAAGAATCATTGTCCAACAGTGGCAACTTTCTATAAAATCTACATTAAATTGAAACTCGTTAAAACTTATAGCAACATACTGCCCACATTGCTATCTGATAAATATGTAGCAACCACCCTCACGAACCTACATATTAAACATAAAACTATAAAAATACACAAAAAGATAATGGCTAAGTAATGCATTTGAAATGCAATTGAGAAAGTAAAAAAGAATAGTGAGTAAAAAATATAAACATAATGCCAAGAGTAATATGAATCTAATTGAGAAAGTAAACAAGAGTGGCATGAGTAAATGATATAAACATACTTCCTAGTATATGATAATACACAACCTTAGGCACAAATGCAATACTGTAGTATGGTACTCAATGCTGACTGTATCACAAACAAATGAGGGAGTAACAAAACTGCATTGGAGGTGGTATTATAACACCCTGTAAAACTAATCATGGCAAGAACAAAGTCAAAACAAGGCAAAACCTATAACATTTTAATGATACAAAACTTCCAACAACAAAGCACAAAAAAATTAAATTGCAAACATAGTACGGTGCAACATACGAGACCACTCCTGGGAAAAAAAGCCATTAAGAAATTGAAATGACTGCAAGAAAACGCAGACCCTAACCATAATACTGTATGGACATCATGGAAGTGTGTACTGTACGTAGCTGGAGCATTTTGCATAGGCTATGCTGTTAGCCCTCCCAATTCCATAACCCTAAAATAATGAAAAACTTTAAATTAATTACCAAACAATTCATTTAATTATACCTGCCAAACTTTCACAGCAAACAACATTCTTGAAAAAAAAACTTAAAACTACTGTACACTCTTAAGCCAATTACATTTATAAAATGGATTAGAAAAAAAAAGAGAACATTGGCTAGTCTCTTCCTCAAACTGAAGCAAGCACTTATTTATAGTGAAGCACATGTTCAGCTCCAAACTTCTATAAAGTGCAATTCAAGGGAGCTCTTCTGCCTTTCCCATTACTATGCTAGTAGTAAAATATGAGGTTTGTTTATATTATGGACACAGAGTTCACCAACAGGTAAAGAAGCTATGGGCTACCTAAACAAAAGTTATAATATACCATGAAAAAATTATGTCTTCATATTAAAGGCAATTTAGGATAATTCTAACATATTTGGCCTTGCCCTAGGCTACTTTTTACCTTAAATTATCCAGTTACAATATGAAGATTGTAATCTAACAGGCTAGTCATTTCCATTTATTTCCTATTTTAACTATAGGTATATGCTATTTATTTTACTATAGGATTAAAAAGGCAAGCAATTTTTATTGAAATAGCCTTAACCAACTACCTACTATACCAAAAAAATGACTGTAATATACTACAGACTTCAGCTATGATATGCATCATTTTGCTAGCAATACAGCTAATTATTTGGGGATGACACTGGAATCATGAAAGGAACATAAATTTTCATTAAATATACCAGAAGTTACTCTGGAAATACAGAAGGTAGTTTTGACTGACAAATTCAAAGCTTGTAATAATGGTAAAGGGTTGCAGTTTGATCACAAAAGTATATTACTACAGAAAGGCTTGATCCTATACAATTTTCTACAGAATTTTCCTTTACACAGTGTCGTGTTGGTTTTTTTACTATTTCTGAAAGCAATGCTAAAAAAGGTATTCTTATTGGTATTCTTTAAAAAATAATATACTGTATTAGGCAGTCTCAAAGAACAGTATAATATTTAGCTAATGACTTATTCATTTTAATTTCCATTACAACAGTTTGTATCTCAAGTACACATTTCATGGTTTATGTTTTATTTGATATTAAAATACTTAAACTAAATCAACAAAATCACATAGCATTTCCTTAACAAAGCCATGGTTATAAATTATCATCTAATTGAATTGAAACTTACTGACACCTCTTTTGTAGGTTCAGAATACAATACAATATATTCAACAGGTAGCCTAAGATTTCCATTTCTGACCTAGGCATCAATTTATGGCATTATTCCACATCAATGTTTTGGCCTATGGTTATGATAATGGCTTATCTTACAAAAGGTCTTGAAGTGGGATACTCTTAATACCTAACCTAAACAATTTTCTTACTGCCAACCTTAGGGGTTGGTTTAAAATGAGGACTTACAAGAATGTGTGAACCTTCGTGACTAAGATTACAAGCAGAGTAAAGCCTAGTAAAAACTTGAATAATGCTTTAGCACAGCTGAAATCATTTGCTCAGTCCTGTGGACAAATGAAGACCACTATAGGCTACAATAGTCCGTCAGACCATGTCTAGTCTAGAACTCTATGTAAGTTTTCTACATTATGATTTAGGGTATATTGTCCAAACTTCTCAGAACTGTATGGACTTACAATGATACCGCAGATGAACAAAATTTTTAAGGACCAAAACCAGAAGACATTAGATTCCAATTTATATTGAAGAAATGCCTTCAGTATCAATAAAGTACCAATTTTTCAAAATTCAAGAATGCATAAGTTAACTTGAGTTTCTCAACACCTAATTACAAACTCATTATGATAGGAAAGAGCCAGATACACTTAAACAATACCCTAACCTTCCATGTTTGCATCTTTTGCACATAATTTTCCCCAAGAAATATGGTATTTTCACATAGTCAAATATGGCCTAATACTTTTGGCAATGTGGATATTTATTATAAAAAAAAAACGGAAATAAACAAAAAGTCTAAAAGGGGTCTACCCATTCCAACTAGTCCTCATCTTAAACCCTACCCTAACCCTCTTTTAGCACTGTAATTGACTGCAATAAAGATGTGAGTAGTATATTTTGTCAATCCTTGGTCTACTGCTGTACATGCCTAGTCTAGGCTTAAAATAGCATAGCCTGGTTTAATTACAAGCTATCCAAGATTGTGAACTTATGCTGTTAGGTGTGGGAAACCAACCTCAATACAAAATTTCATATAGACATTAGTTAGAAAGCTAATGGGCGACGATCAGATGACAGATTTTCATCTCACTCTGGTCTATGGTAGGCCATCCTTGATCCTACAGTAAAGAGGCCTAGTTGTCTAACACCAGGTACTAGCCTATTACTGTATCCCGTGACTTGAAAAAATGCAGAGTGGGGGATTACAGCATACTTGGGGGGTCCAGGAGAGCCAAAGCTCTCCCCACCGACCAGATCAGACCAAGGTGTCCAAGGTTAGGTTAGGTTAAAGTAACTCTGGTTAGGTCATATTCCCTCTGATATAACTACTAAAAAATGACTACTAGGCCTACAGTAGCCCTGGCCCCTCATTCTGCATTTGCTCCAGGAAATGTAATGGGAATGGCCTGGTAACATATTTTTGCCTAACCTCGCACTTTACAAGGCTTTAATTATGCTAGATATAGGTTATAGTCAATATGAGAGGTTGATGGAATGGGTTTCGTATTAACAGGCCTATCTATGAGTAATAGCCTATGCCTAACTCAATGCATACCAGATTCCAGTAAAAAATAAACCGAAATAAGCTACAGGCAGGCTCTTCTTTACCAGTATTACTTGACACTACTCTTATGTAAGGAATGAAAACAAAATCGTCGTTTATTTGTTAAACTATCTCCCGGTAGGCCTAATGGGCCTACCCTAATGACTACTTGCTGTCAGTAGGAAAATACCAGGCTACGGCCAAGTTTTATTTTACAAGCACGGGCTGATATTACTTTCATGAGTATTCTTAGAAAGGAATGAATAAAAATGGTTCAGTATACCTGTTAATCTACCGGTAGGCCTAAAGGGCCTTTCCCAAAACCTACGTTGTTTCAGTAACAAAATACTAGGTTGCAGCCGCTATTTATTTTACAAGATTGAATTGACATCAATCTTATGCGTCTTCTCGGAAAGGAATGAATGAAAACCGTCCCGTAAACGAGTCAAATTCAGCCGCCGCCGCCACCTGCCAACAGAATCACCCGCCAGACGATGCGATCATCCCGTAGGCCTACCCGATGCTCGAAACTCACCTAAATCATCCATCGTCAAAACGAGCGTATATCCAGGTTTCGCGGGGAAATATCCACAAGACTCGACAAACAGACAAAAAAATCAATCGCCACTTCCGAAAACAGCGCAACAGCGCTCCGACGTATAGGTTTATCTTATCAAATTCACCGTTCACTTGACACTTCAGGTTTATCTCGACTTCCAAATATGGCGGACATCTGGCACAGAGCCAAGATAGATAAGACTTGGATGTTTTTTAAATCTCTTTCTTTCGAGATTCAGGTCTGCCTCTTATATGGAGAATTTAATATAGAGCGCAAATTCGTGGAAATAATGACGCCGAACGCTCTTCGTTCGGTTTTAGCGGGGTATCGTAACAAACGCTTTTCATTTTTCTTCTATTGCCATGGCGATGTAAACAAAGTTATTTTCACTAATATTTATGTTATCAACAGATGTGAAATAGTATCTAAAAGAGTATTGCGTATAATTCATTCTGAGAACCCATTGAGATTCACCAGGATAAATAAACAGCATCTAGCTTTATCTCATGCTTAATAATGCGGAAATTTATAAAGATTTGATACTTCTGCCGAAAAAGAATAACCACTTGTGAAATCACTTCATGACTTGTATACGTACGGAAATATGTTTTTATATATCTATTTTTAGCCATTTATAAATTAAATAGCCAGCTAGGCAGTCAAAATAATAAAATATAGTTAAAACCATACAATTCAGATGAACTGATGAAAGAAAAGCTCACTAACTTTCTAGTACGGAAAGACTTTTATAAACAGGTGCTGGTGAAAATAACCACTATCTAAATAAACAACAGCGGTAAATTCAGTGTTTGGAGTTTGGTAGGTGTTTAGTAAACTACTGTCTAGTGGATAACTGATGTCCTCTCGGCGCCGACATAAAGTAGGACTCTTACTAAGCACCAAGGTCAAACTTAACGTACCCTTAGCTTGTTATTTATTCACATTTTAACATTTCTCATAAGGTGAGTTATTTTTTGGTCTATTCCTATTTTCTTTGTCGACAATCTGTAGATAAACAGGTTAATATATAAACAGTGAATATTACAACATTTCATAAGCTAGAAAAAGACGAAAAATGTAATTTTTAATGAATGGTCGCAAAAAATAAACTGCGAAATCTCAAAATTCCTTTACAGAATAATTAAGCAAGTGTTAAAGAATTATTATACTATTTTGAACTTCGTAGCAGCATTATCATTGACCTATAGATGAAACCATGGATAAGAGGTGTTCAAAGTCTCTTAACTTGTGTTTAATTGTATTTAAATGACAAATATTCATATGGCTCCCTTCTTGTCTGTCAGTAGAGATGAATAACTTTACAAACCTACTTTGATGTACGAGTAACCTTGGGGTATCAACTAATATAAACAATAGTCATTCAGACAATCGTTGACTTTTATAAATAATTTAACAAAGACTGTATGTTAATGATAAAGTGCATCTGTCGTGCAAGATTCTTAATGTAGTACCTCATGTAGTTTTTGCTTTAATGCCATATGGCGTTCTTCAGTTTCATTAGAAAAGTCAGACGAGTACTCTTTCAAGCCTTTCGATTCTTTCATGGTAAGAATTAATTTTTAATGTGACGCCTAATAGTTTTTTTTTCAGCACAGAACTGCAAGAAAAAAGTGAGGGATGAGAATATGAGTAACGCCCACGAACGATTATAATAGAGAGGGGGTTAAGTATAGGTTCAAATATCCTTGCCTTATAAAGAACCGTGCATTATTGCAAGATGTGATAAGCCTTACAAATCTCTTGCAGACAACAATGGGTCTTGATGGAACCCAACAGACAATAGAGAAAGTAAAGGAACACAGTGGTGCCTAATCCTGCTCAAGAAGAATTATAGAAATCAAATGCTTACTAATAGAGGGGTAACAAACAATTACAAAAATAAGTAGTTTGTGGATTGCTGATCTCCTCCGAAGTGGTTTGGTGGGGTTTACATAGCTGCAGGAGATAAGAAACAAATACCTTTTCTCTCTCAAGTCAGTTGCTGAAACGGTATCTGTAGAAAAATACATTGATGATACCTTGTAGTCGACAGGAAAAGGATCTAAGGATGTACTGCTGAACAGACAAATTCCTGTTTATTAGCTGGTGAAGACGAAGGGTACTTATCAGACAAATTATTTGACTTTAATCAATTTAATAAATGGTTGAGTGATTATAAGTTATCTCCCATTACAAGATATCAGCAAATGAAGTGGAACCCAATATATAGGAGCGTTTATTTTAGCAGGATTGGATATAACTGACATAGAATTCTAGTGATTGTGATGAAGAATGGAATCTACTTTAAAACAAAGCACTCGACCATCTAGTAACAGAATGAACAGTTCAAGCTATGGGATGCTTCCAAGACCAGGCTAAAGAAACTGAAACACCCAAATTGTTGACAGAAGAAAGGAGAGTTTAATTTTTTTTATGACATCGCTCAGTGCGTACTCATCAGACCATTTAAGTGAAATAACTAAGCAATCTCTTGGCATTCCAGAGTCTTAAATATTAATATCTCATTGTTTATAGTGAGAGGCATTTTGGCCAGCCTTTTTCTGCCACAGAGTACCCATTTACTAGAAATAAAAAAAAAAAAAAAATAAGCAACGAAGCGGTTCTCTGAAGACCGGCAGCTGTCTTTAATCTGTTAATGTCTTCCCTGGTACACTTGACTAACCATTTATTGTAATGTCAGAGAGTACCTCACCTCCTTGGTTTCTGGTGGTCCTGTGTTTGATTTGTCAACTTATTTGTCCCTGGTAATTTGATCACTTACTCTAATGAAGAAGGTCATATATGCTTGGTCACTCCTGAAGACCTCAGCCAGAAGGTAACAGTTCATTTTCATTAGTGTCACCAAACGATAAACTTCTTACTAAGATGGATACGGTAATTTGAGCTCGAGCTACAACACAACGCCACTGAAGGCTATATATATATCTTGGAAAATGTACATAATCTTCTCTGTTTCAAGAGGCCCTTGGTTTAGGGCCAGCCCTAAAATATCACTTTTAGTGCATTGTACCAGTTTCAGTTGGACGACTTGTGATTCCAAGCCTTGAGATGAACATATGACTGGATCAGTTTGAAGAATTATTTCACACAGAGCCCACGAATAGATGTTTATTACTGGGAATGAATCAAGTCTGCAATAAGAGAATGTTCTTCTTAGGTGGCGTGAAGCCATCATTGTACTTTTAATGCGCTTTGCCCTCAGTCAACATTACAGAAGAATTGCTGAAAACGTCATCAGGTGATAACACTGTCCTTTAAAGAAGACTCAGAAGCTTAAACAAAATACAATCAGAGGATCAGCAACATCTCAGTGTACTCTCCTATGAAATAGATAAGCTCCATTTTAAAGAGCTTAATGCATTCCAATAATGTTCCAGTAATTTACAAACGTTTCATTACCCAGTGCTCTCAGAGCCTTTTTATCTTGTTCCACCTGAAATTCTCATTTTCAGTGATAATAATAATAATAATAATAATAATAATAATAATAATAATAATAATAATAATAATAATAATAATAATAATAATAATAATGAAGAAGACCTTCTTTGAGGCAAGTTTTGTTGAATAAAATGGCTGCATTATGCAAACTGATTTTTCACTAAGTTTTCCCAATTCTAATAATTCGGTTTTCCTGCACACCTATATTTGTCAATAATTGACCAATATTCTTATTTCGACGGATAAAACAGCGTATTTCTTACAGCAGAAATTCTTTATTTAACCTGCTGTAATGGTTAAATAAAGAATGTTTTCTGTAAGAAATACGCAGTTTTATCCATCAAAGTATGAGCATTGGTAAATTATTGACTAAAAATATTGATGTGCAGGAAAAGCGAATTATTAGAAGAACTGAGAAAACTCAGTATAAAATAATAATAATAATAATAATAATAATAATAATAATAATAATAATAATAATAATAATGGAGAAACAAATCCACAGTTAAGTATGGGTACATATACTTAAAAATAAATCTCTGCAGAGAGTTTTCGGGAATCTGTTCGATTCCCTTGTTCAGTCTAACAGATTAACTAAAGCTCTCTGTGGAGATTTATTTTTAAAATAATTATATGTACCCACACATAACTGTCGATTTGTTTCTCCATTTCGAGACTCATGCTACTATGAGTATTTTTAATAATAATAATAATAATAATAATAATAATAATAATGATAATAATAATCCACCTGCAAAACACTCATTCCAAGAAAGTTCCCTATCTCAAATAGTACAAACTTATAGACAAGGTTAAATTTCCATTTCACCTTTGATCTTTCAGCATGACCATCATTAGTGAATCATGCGCGTCAAGTATGACGTCTATATGTCTGCTGTGAGTCATGTACAGTGTTGATTAATCATGATCCATGTGACCCCTTTGCATGACCTTGTCCTTACTGTGCACACTGGCATCACTAATGTGTTATACTTAGCAAATGTAAAGTCTCTATCTCGTACAGTTCAAATGTTAAGGGCAAGGTTGAATTCCTATATGACCGTAGCCTTGAATATCTTCATTTGGATGTATTACTGGAGAAAAAAATGAAGGCTTACCCCGCCCCCAACTCCACCACCTTCTTTTTAACACCAAATAAATGCATATGTTTTTTATTTAGGGAATGAAACTGTAAAGTTTTCCCTGTACAAATTAACTTTCAGAAAAATGTAAACGTTTTCTTTGGGTCCAGTTTTTATTATTTTTTATATTTGATAAAAGAATAATCAGCCTAATGGTTGAGCATAAAATGCTTCAGAAAACTAACGTACCATTATTTCTCCTTTTCTTTTGTGATATGAAATAGTTCCAGCACTGACTGCAGCATGAACCTGAAAAACTGTTTCATGTTCTTCAGTACCAAAGAATGCGACTTGGCCTATATATATTTTTCATGCATGGCGGGGAAGTGTGAAATAAAAATGCGCCAATTTATAATTTAGGTATGAGGAACTGCTTTAGAAGTCTCGTTTGTCATAGGTCCTAGTTCCCTCTGTATGCATAGTTTATAGATAACTGTATGAATATAAAGTTTTCTGTGATTTGTGGTCACCGAAGTTGATATCGGCATATTTTCATTATTCTGCCAAAGTCAGGAGAATAACCTCATTGTTTACATTATCAGCTGTTAAATAATAAACGCTACAAAGGTTCGAAAACTCTTGCCTGTTCGTACGATTCTTTAGTCAACTAAAGACTTTACGAAATATATTGTGCTTTAATTAAAGTAAGACACACAAAAAGGCCCGCTCCAAACGTTAAAGTGTACGATATCTTCTGCTCTTTCAAATGTGAAATACTGCACAAGAACTTCTATCAGTATTCAAGCAAAAAATGCCGCTTTACATTAATTATTAATATGTAATCCGGTGGAATACTTAATTCTCAAAAATAACAGTAATACATTCTAAGTTACATTCTCGGAGCAATGATATTTATTTCAAGTGATATCTTGATCGAAACTTTTTATAGAAAATATTGACGACATTCTCTTGTCTTTTCATCTATAGCACGTCCGTTTCGTATGTCAACTAACATGAGAAACTTCATGCCAAGACATTCAAATATCCGAATAAATATAATATCAATTATTAATTCATTAGGTTTATATTTTATTGACTGATAATCTTGTGAATCGATTATATTCTGCCGAAGGCATAACCAGCACCCATAAACATATGTCATTTTGAAGGCATTCGAACACGAGAAAACTTTGCAAGATGGCGGATGCAGAACTAGACATTGATAATTTAATTTCTCGACTATTAGAGGGTAAGTCCTATTTAAATATAGCTTAACCCTCTCGAGGGGAACGTGTGATGTCGTAATTATGGCTGCACCAATTAAGATTCGGGTGTGTTACGTACATTTTGAATAAAACGAGATTTTGTAGAAGGGTTGGGTTTGATAAGGTCTAGGTCAAGAGGGCTCTTGAAAGATCATTGCTTCACGAAATATCCCCAAACGTCCGTTTCGCGAATAAATCACGATTTCGCACTTCGTCTTCTTCAAGTTCGAGATTGTAATTGTTTGTTTTTGTTAATATTTCATTGTTTAAACCGTCCAGATAGGTTAGGTTGGCCGAAATCGCCGCGGTTCATTGCAGGGGTTCGAAAATTTAAACCATCCTGAGGGGCCTGGCCCTGCCCAGGTCCTGCTGCCGTGGAGAATAACTACGACCAACCTATTCTCTCGGATTTCACCCCAATTCCGTCCAGAATCTTTAATAAATACCGTCAGAAAACAAACCAGGCCCAAATTTGGGTTGGCCCACGTAGCCTAAGCTTGATTGGAAGACTTCAGTAATTCTGGGTTGTCTGCCGATACCAAGTCCTACCGTAACCTAAGTTTAGGTACCTGTAGCGGTACCTAGCTTTTGGGGGACATCAGTATCTTGGCAAAAACATGAATCACTTAGAAATATATGCTTCTTGTGTGCTTCCACTGTGTTAGGGAAGAAAGAAGGAAGAAAACATCATTGAGACAACCTAAGTTATTACATCCCAACCTAAACTTTGCTTGGGACTCACTGTCTTAATGCAACTGGGGTGTCCCCCCCCCCCAATAAATCTCTCCCATACACTTCTAGAATGAAAGTGTCAGGTGCTTCTTAGGTGATATTATTGGCCTATCATTATTAATCAGAAGAGGAACCCTATTTAATATGGAACAAGCCCACAGGGGCCATTGACATGAAATTCAAGCTCCCATACGATTGATTTTAACGTAACATCGTCCCAGGATGCAGCGCTGCTTCTGTGGCCTGATGAGATTTTTTATTTCACAACGCTTCTAAATACCACCCCTTCTCTACCTCTACCGAACCGTCCTCTTTAAATGATAAGGATCAAATGCTGCTTGAACAGATGTATCCTAATCTAAAGGATGCATTAGGTTAGGATACATCCCCCTGGACCCTCAGATCTTGATAATCTCATCAGTGCCGTCCTACCTGACCAACCAAAATTCTTCTCAAAACTGAGTGTTTCCCTCACAACTCACGTGTAAAGGGGTTCAGGTTCCATCTTGGATCATTCATCTTAGTGATAAAGCCCCTCAGAAACAAAGCTCTCAATTATCAGCAAACTTTAAAGTATTTGTTAAAACTTGATAAGTTCACAAAATGAACTGTCACTTATTTGACTCCATGAAATTTGGCAAACACCTCAGAATCAAACTGTACTGCAGTATTCTGAATATCAAAATAATTTTTTGGTTGTATTTGATATTGAAATTGAATAAAATTTGAGGAAATGGACCAGATGGGAACTTCTGAATTGGTGCCTTCTGTTTAGATGGAATGATCTTGTTAGAATTTAGGATTTAGGAAGTTGTTGGTTTTGTGTCCACAGCCTACTGTATGTAAGAGCAATTTTAAATATTTAGGCTTTTCATTGACATCATGAACTTTTCACATCTGATTGTCCTTTTCAGGGTCATATCCCCACAACTCTTCTTTCTTGAGCACTGTCCTGGTTTCTCATAATTCCCACCTGGTCCAGGTCTTCATCCGTATCTTTACTCCATGATTTTATAGGCTTTCCTTTTGGTCTTCATCCTGTTGCTTTCTTGTATACTACTATGCCATAGTGTGGCAGACTTCTCTCCTCTCTACTTAAATGCCCAGAAACATTACAATCTAAGATTTCAGTTTCCTTTCCAGCCTCTAGACCCCATTCCTGAAACTCAGCATTTTCTGGTCACATCTGCTTTAAAAATCTATTTCCTTGCGAAGTGTCCATGGCTCTGCTGTTTAGAGGTGTACAGGGCTTATGCACACATCATACAATTTTGTTTTATTACTAGTAGGGTACTAGTCCTATTGAAAATGTTTTGTTTGTTTATTTTCAGCCATCAGACATTTTCAGAATTTCTTGACCATGTGCCACACATTTTGTTTTGCTATACTGTATTCTTGTTTCGTACTTGAGGTAGAGTTGGGGGTGGTGTCATTTCAGGCTCTGTTTTTTATCTCTTTGGATAAAGAATGCAGTGCACCTATTTACCAAAACCCTGTCCACTTATTTCTCACCTCCAAAAGCCATAGTCTTGCAGCCTCCCTGCTATAGATCCTATATTCATTCTGAACACTGGAAAACCTCTATTCTGTAGGCTTCTTTTCATGGAGCCCATGCCTGCTGGCATGGTGCATGATTGCTTTAGTCTACAAGATTCAGGGTGAAGTGCGATTATGGGACTGAGCTGGCTTTGTGATCCGGATGAGGTTCTATGGTTTCAGGAGTAGAAGACTAGAATTACCTTTGTTAATAATGTTTGCCATCTTGGAGAAAAAGCAGTGGTTATTTATTTATAAACACCAGCCTACTTACAAATGTTACATTCTGGTTGGCCATTAGTGTGTTGAATTGTTTATAAGATAGTTACTGGACTCTTCATGCATATTTAAGTACAGTATGATATGAAATCAATACAGTACAGTACTGTATGTTTTTTCATCCTAAAACACAGTAAACTGTACATACAGTGCTGTATGTACAGAATAGGCGAGCAAAACAAAATTTTGAACTTGTTGGTGGCAAATGGGAGCACTCTGAACTCAATTTTGATTTGCAATCCTGTTTGTTTTGTATCTCGGAATGTTTGTAAGTTGAATCTTTATAAGTAGGGTGGAATAACTGTATACCTCTTAACTCTCAAAGTGAACAAAACCTTCACAGAAAAATTCTTAACATAGCGTTTTGAAAATATTGTACAGTATAGATAAAGCAGTTGAATTTTGCCTACTAATGAAATGTGTAGTTGCAAATTATTTGTGCAATTCATTGTACAAAATTATTGAACTAGCAGTCCTTCAAAACTTGTTTCCATTTCATGTGAATGTATTTATTGGCTTGTCATATGAAAAGTTCCAGTAACAACTAGGCAGACATTACACTACTCTACTATAAGTTCAGTTATTGACAGCCTTTGATTGATCACCAGTATTTGTTGAGTGGTAGAGCAACATTCTCATTACTCTATTAATTCAGTATAATATAATTACTCCGTATGGGGGTAGTGCCATCAGTGAAACCTCATTCGGTGCACTGTAGACATTACTGGTGGTTCTTTACAGTGTCCCTTCGGCCCCTAGCTGCAACCCTTTTCATTCCTTTTACTGTACCTCCGTTCATATTCCCTCTCTTCCATTTTCCTTTCCAGCCTCTCCTAACAATTTATTCACAAGGCAACTGTGAGGTTTTCCTCCTGTTACGCCTTTCAAACCTTTTACTGTCGGTTTCCATTTCAGCGTTGAATGACCTTATAGGTCCCAGTGCTTGGCCTTTGGTCTAAATCCTTTATTCTGATCTAATCTTCTAATATAATGTAAGTGATTCTTCTTTTACTATATATATTTAATTTATATTTATTGTCTCTCAACAGTTCGAGGATGCCGTCCAGGGAAAACTGTACAAATGACAGAGGCTGAAGTTCGAGGTCTCTGTTTAAAGTCCAGGGAAATTTTTCTACAGCAGCCAATATTACTGGAGTTGGAAGCTCCACTTAAAATATGTGGTAAGCATAAAGAATTTCAGTAAATAAATATAAGTTGATTTAGCTTACATACTGCTTAAAAGATGCTAATTGTGTAGAGAAAATTATGAAATACAGTACGTAATATAGTTACTAATATAAAATTTGTGCAACTGTCAAATGTCAGAGTCATTATGAGTTTAGGGTAACCTTTATATTCTGTAGTTTAGATTTGATCAGATTGAGAATTTGCCCCGTGGGGAGGTCGTGCTATTAATGCATCTCATACAGTGAACTGTACAGCACATATTACTCAATGTTCTTTGCCACATTCCTTCAACCCCTAGCTGCAACCCCTTTCATTCCCTGCACTGTATACTATTTATATCCTTTTTTATCTCTTACTTTCCACCCTCTCCTATCAATTCTTTCATAATGCAACTGCAAGGTTTTAGAACCATTTATTCTCAATTTCACTTTCAGTGCTGAATGACCTCAAAGGTCCCAACACTTTTTCCTTTACCTGAATTTCATATTCCATTCTGTTCCATTATATTTCATTAAGAACGAAATCCCTAGGAAACAATTCTCATAACATCATGATGACTTTTTCATACTTTTTTCTCCGTGACCCATCTTTGTAATATTTAGTAATTTAATTAGGTTAGTGAGTTTGTATCTGATACTCCAGAATGAAGACGGTATTTTGAAATAACAGCAATGTTCTTGTCCTTCCAGGTGATATTCACGGCCAGTACACAGACTTGTTGCGTCTTTTTGAGTATGGTGGCTTTCCTCCGGAGTCCAACTACCTCTTTCTGGGAGACTATGTTGATCGTGGTAAACAGTCGCTAGAGACTATATGCCTGTTATTAGCATATAAGATCAAATATCCAGAGAATTTTTTCTTATTACGCGGTAATCATGAGTGTGCGTCGATCAACAGAATCTATGGCTTTTATGATGAATGTGAGTATGGGATGTGTTTTCATTTTCTTGATAAGTCCCCTGAATTTTTGTAAGTTACGTGAGTATAGTTTACTCCATCGGTCAGAGAATGTACCACATGCTGTGCTACTAATGTGATGCACTGTAGACAGTAGTGATGGTTCTCAGTAGCATTCCTTTTGCCCTTTTACTTTTCATCTGTTACTTTTCCTAGCTGCAATTTTCAACTTTCAGTAAAGAACGCATCCAAAGCATTATCCCTGTGATGTTTGGAAGAAAAATGAACTGTTTTTGATAACCTACTGATAACTTAATTTTAGAATCAAAGTAATCAGAATTGTTGTTTATTTTGAGAATCAAAGAAATCAAAATTTTTGTTCAAGTACATATAAGTTCTGTATGCTTTATGAATTATGTAGGCAAATGAATTCTAGTGCATTTACTTGAACTCTTGTTGCTGAAAATGCTTGGAAAGTCACTGAAGAAATGTAGTTTCATGTGGTTAGTCTCAGTGCAAGAAAGAAATAAGTTGAAATGAGATTGTCAGTTTATGCTCTTTGACACCAGTGTTGCGCAAATTTCAGGTCGTAGGAGATATGGTACAAAACTCTGGAAAACCTTCACAGACTGTTTCAATTGTTTACCCATCGCTGCCATCATTGATGAAAAAATATTTTGCTGTCACGGGGGGTTGAGTCCAGACCTGCAGAGTATGGAACAGATTCGTCGAATCATGAGACCAACAGATGTTCCAGATACAGGTGGGTGGTTTTATATTCATGTTTTTGCAGTTTTAAGTAGACCCTAGACATTGGTAGTGAGATGATATCAAGCTTAAGTATGGATACTATTTTTTGGAAATAATATTGTTCATTCCCCCATAGGAGAGTAATGCCCTCAATGCAACTCAAGTTGTGCACTGTAGGCATTACTTAAGGTTCCCTGCAGCATCCCTCCAGCTCCCAGCTGCAACCCCTTTCATTCCTTTTACTGTACCTCTGTTCATACTCTCATTCTTCCACCTTACCTCTCACCCTCACGTACAATTTGTTACCTAGTGCAACTGTGAGGTTTTCCTCCTGTTACACCTTTAAAACCGATTTACCCTCAGTTTTCCTTTCAGTGCTGAATGACATAAGAGGTCCCAGCGCTGGCCTTTGGCCTAAAGTTTATATTCCATTCCATTTCAGTGTTGTTAATTTAAGATTATAATTTAGTTGTGCATCAGTGTAAGGAGTTCATGAAATTATTGATATGAGTATGTTTTTCCTCTTGTGTGTCATCAGTTAATTTTTGCAAAATTTCAGGTCTTCTCTGTGACCTCCTATGGTCAGATCCAGATAAGGAAGTCTCAGGTTGGGGTGAAAATGACAGAGGGGTTTCTTTTATCTTTGGTGCCGATGTCGTCAGTAAATTCCTGAATCGTCATGACCTGGATTTGATATGCAGAGCACATCAGGTAATTTTGTATGGCAAACTTCCTGGAGCATAGTGTTTTTTGTAGAGGAATAAAAATTTGCTAACTGGTAACAGCTCAAAATGTCCAGTGAGTTTTTGAATTGTGAAGCTCAGTTTAACACTAGAACAGATGCTATAGTACAGTATAGTAAAAGTACTAGTAAAGATGTACTGTAATAACATCTAACTGTGAAAGTCAACTGGCAAAGAGATTAATGTTTTTTTGAATAAACACAAATGGTTTTTTAAAAACTAATTGTAATGGTACCTTGCCAAGTAATTTAGTTTTGTTCCGAAGAGAATCCAGCCAAAATGTTTTTATCATAATTCACAAACAAAACCCAAGTTTATTTTTTGCAATTTCTTGAATAGTCCCATTTGAATTGTCATAGGTGCAGGCATAAGTAATCGTTATTTTTATTTAGTAAAGCAATTAATTTGTTCTTAAAAATATATACCTTTTTGTGTATGCATCACATGTACAGAATTTACCAACAAAGGTCTTCATTATTTTCAGGTTGTAGAGGATGGGTATGAGTTCTTCGCCAAGCGCCAATTGGTAACACTATTTTCTGCCCCTAATTACTGTGGTGAGTTTGACAACGCAGGGGGCATGATGTCAGTAGATGAAACATTACTCTGTTCTTTTCAGGTAAGTTTTGTTATCATTATGTTACTTAATTATTGTCAGTCTCTACTTAAGTAGGTGGATACAGTTACAATTATTAAGTAGTTTAACCAAACCACAGAGTTTATTTATTTAGATCTCCCAGGGCTGGCCAAGAGGATGTGTCAGGATTGAGACTACTGTAGTAGAGCCTGCTCCAAGGACCCTTATGAATTTAGCAAATTATTATTGTCATTGGGTAGCATAACTAAAGACCACCAGGTCTCGTTTCCAGACTTGTTTTAAGTCTTGTTTGAGGGACTTAGTATATGAGAATTGAAGATTGGGCAAATGTATAATTAAAGATATTGGCCAGCTATTTGGGAAGAGATTAAATGCATCTTGACTTGAAGGAGCTTTTCAGGGAACCCACACCTTTCTAGTTACTGCATAAAACATACTTTAATTTGTCCTCTGCCTAGGAGGAAGTTGAATACAGTTTCAAATACATAACCATGTTAGAAATGAAAGCAGAAGGTGGGTGGGTGGTTGAAGGACTGAAGGACAGTAGTCAGCTCTCTTGTGGGAGAGACTTGACTTGCATGTCTGTATGAGGAGAGCTAATACAAGAATTAATGAATATTCAGAGACATGTGAATTGAATTGTTCAAGAATGCCTAAACTTATACATTCACCTTATTTTGAGGTTCTTGAAATTACTTGAACGTGAATTACTTTATTTATACACAATTCCAAACTGGACATAGATAAAAAAAATCCATATTTATCCAATTTCATTAATTTGTCTTACTGATTTTAAGGTTGATAATGGAGT
Organism: Macrobrachium rosenbergii; assembly: GCF_040412425.1. NCBI lineage: Eukaryota > Metazoa > Arthropoda > Malacostraca > Decapoda > Palaemonidae > Macrobrachium > Macrobrachium rosenbergii. The sequence continues at coordinate 3,298,505 of NC_089747.1, read as the reverse complement.
TATTTTTGTCATTTTAATCAACTGCTGGGTGAGACCTTGGGTGGTTATATATCCATCTTCTAAGGACTTTATCTAGTGTGTGGTGGTTGCCCATTGTATAGTGAATGTAAGAAGAGGATGTAAGGTTTGATGTTGACTGAGTATGAAATGAACACTATGGGATCTTTTTGTCATCATCTTGCCCTTTTTATGTAATTCATAAAATCATTGTTGTAACAGAGGAATTGGTAATCCTCTGTACAGGTACTTTGTTTGTTGGACCAGGTCAAATTAATTGTCTATTCCATTTTCTTGCAGATTTTAAAGCCCTCTGAAAAGAAAGCTAAATATCAATACAGTGGCTTGAGTCAAAACCGCTCTAAACTTCCAAACCAGCAGCGGCCGCTGCCCAAGAAGTAAGTCCTTTAAGAGATTCGTTCGTAGAACAATAACATTTGGAGAGAAAAAGAGTTTGTCCGAAGCAGAAGGAAAAATGAAGCATCTCTCTGTGCCTAGAATTATTATTGAACTGTTTCCATAGGATTGATGGTAGGAAGAAGCTCTGTTGTTGTTCTTATCTTTGACAGAAAGGAGAAACAACTGGGGCAGGATTGCCCTATATTTAGATTCATCATTTTGTTTCTAGGGTTAAAACGAAATTACTGGGCATCATTAAGCTTAGACGTCATTGAATATTCATTTGCACTTGATATTCTCATGTTTACCTTATGCATTTATGTTTTGATTCTTTAGCACATTATCAATTTTTAATAGATCCACTTGTTTTATTTTCATGTTTTCTCTTCATTTTCTATCATTTTCTTTGTAATGTTTTTAACAAATAAAGTATTTCTCAAAAAAGTACATATGAAATCATTTGAGATCACTTAGATTGCTGTTTTTGTATTTGTAAATACAGTATATTTTATTTTTTCCCAAAGTATTATTTTACAGGTAGTAATATTCTCAGTTGATTGTCAACTCCAATCTTTTAATAGAGGCTCCTGAGCAAATTCTGTACGCACATGTGCGCGCACACGCACACATACACACACACATGCCCACACTCACACTCACTGTATGCATGGTACATCTATCTGGTATGTGCTAATATATTTGTACATTTGTACGTGCATATTGAAGTCGCCCCAAGTTCACCAGACAAGTGAAAATTTATGCTGGATCCACATGGAATTAATGATTATTTGCTTTAATGTAATATATACACTCTTATATTTATGTATACTTATTTATTTGTACCCATGTGCTTGCATACAAACATATATACATATATATATACATGCACACAAACATTTTACAATTCATGTTTTTTTATGCACATTGTAATTGCATGTACATTTTATGTATATGTGCGCAGTTAATAGGTAATATATATCTGTTTGTGACATACATGTATACAGCATGTGCATACGTTGTATGCTTGTGGATGTATACATGTATGTGCATAAGTATGTATGTGTATTCACACATGTACAATATCACAGAACGGTCCTTTTTTTTTATTTTTGATATCACAGGTGCAGTCTTGTTACATCAGTTATTTTGGAAATGGCGAACAAATTTATTCTTGTAGTGGGTGTATACTTCAGATTTTGGTTTGGATCAAATTTTTCATTCTTAAAGACCGACCTTAGGCTGGATTTTTGCATTGTTGTCATTAATCTGATTACTGTAAGTTGATTATTTAGTTATGTTTGTGAATCAAAATTCTATGTAGAAAATTGTTAAATCTGAATCAGATGTTTCATGTCATTTAAATGATTGTCTCTTATACAATTTAATTTGAAAAATTTATTGTTGTTGCTCCTATTAACAGTGCATAGCCTATAAGTTATGGAAAGTTGCAGTTATGATATCTTCTGCCATTTGAATATTTGTTTTTCTATTTTTGCAAGGGTCAAGTATTTACGTTAACATTTCTTCCAAAGGTTTGCGTTACATTCACATTCAAACGGATTTGAACTTGAGGGAGTAAAATTTTAAGTTCTTTCTGATCCTTGATTTACAACAAGTGCATACACCATATTCTTGCCATTTTACTTTATATTTGTTATTATTATTATTATTACTATTATTATTATTATTATTATTATTATTATTATTTGCACTGTGTGGGATATTAAATAGACTGCAAGCATCTTGAGAACTAGTTATATCTGCAAATACTGTGACAAGGACTGTGCATGTCTATGTGTGTGAATGAATTATATATATTGTAAGTTGAAATGATTTGCGCATTCTCTTGTGTTGGTCGAATGCTGTTTCATGATATTTTTTGGGGGGAGAGGGGCACTGCTGGATTCTAGGGACCTGTATATAGTTCTTTGGTTTAGATTCGGAAAAAATTGTGAGATGGCTGAGTTATCCAGTGAATGTACTTAAAAATCTTGCCAACAAAAAACTATGATCTTACATGGCCCAATTTCTCTCTCTGACCTAGGTACAATGTTTTGAATGCCTTTATTTTTTTCTGCCTTTTTTTTTCTATGGTGTACCATAATCTCTTATGGAAAATGTTGATGTTCCCCTCTGTTAACCTGTAATAATCATTGTTGTTTTTCTAGCTGGTGATCCTCAGTTATGTTGAAAACCAGAGTATGCTGTATACTCTTTAGAAATCACTCACTAGAAATCTCACTTTTGTTTTCAAGAATTTGAGCCTTAGAGAATGAAATAGGAGTGCCGTCTTCCCTTGTCATCCACTATACAATTTGTAGATGTAGAACTAATGGATTTTGTACAAGTAAGGGATTTTGAGTAGATTGCGGAGTCATGTCATACTATTGTTTTATATCACAAAGTTGTTATCCTTACTGTTTGTGGGCCAAAAACATCTGGGAACTGTTGCTATGAAATAGGTTTTCATTTCTATATAGTGAGAGTATGGAACGAGTTTCCAAGGAATGTAAACAAACGTGGCCTCTTATTCGACAGGGTATTTTGTAAAGCAGATATCTTGAGGTGGTCCATGAAGGATGTGATGTGAGAAATGTCAGTACAGAGTATTTATTGGTTGATGTGCAATTTGTTATGTTAAAGTGCTAGTTATAAGAGATTGGAAAGGTGATTCAGTTACAAGTGACCTTGAAGGGTGTTAAGGTAATGTTAAGTCGTTTATGATAATTGGTCAGTGCTTTGATTAGACTTTTGGTGAATGCCTCAAACACCACATTTTTATGATAAGGTAATCAATTTGTTTTGATGATCGCCATTGTTTTGTAAAGTATATGCAAGACACAGTTAAGTTTGTGTTGCAATAATCACAGTGTTCTTGTTTACTTTTTTTGACCTATTTAGAGGACAGTACCATCTCTGGTTGCACATGTTAGGTAATTGGATGTATTGTAGTTACTGCAGTACAGTTATTCACTCGTAGGTAAAGCTGGTTAGGTATAAAATCAAAAGAGTTTTATTGCACAAATGTTTTTGTTTGCAGGTCACCTTCTGAACAGTTTTGAAGTAATGTGCCTAATGTAGTTTATCTATCAGATTATGTCTTTCAATAAAATAAAAGTAGCTCTGTACATGTAAGGATATACAGTATGGTATAATGTATTCTAGATATATATGTGTGTGACACTTCCAAACATAATTGGACAGTAACAAGAGGAAGAAGTTAGATTCAGGTGAGATTTTGTAACAAATGTACATCTGTATCACGCTGCAAAATACAGGATTAAGAATTTAGACCGAAGCATTGATTCGATGGAAATTTGGCCACCGTTACACAGTGAAGGACTTTGCCAAATTGTATTGTCCTAGCAGTGATGCAATGTTAAGGCCATCAAGTGGACTTTGAGGTATTGTATTCTATTTTCACAAAGCCTTCAGAATTGAAACAAAACTAGCCAGAATGTCAGAGCTGGAGATGTGTGCTCCCAGCTGTATGCTCCAGGTGCTCACTGCAAAGCGAGAAATTGTGGCTTTCGTGCGTCTGATATGTTGAGAACTTTTCTTTGTCAAGGAAAATGTGCAGGAATGCTAGCATTTCTAACTTTTCAATGTTTTACCTTATGTAGATTCTTTTGAGGTTTGTTTCATGAGAATCCTCCCTTAGAAATTATTATTGCTGATATCAGATAAGCTATGCCAGGTAATTTTAGCCCTCTGTGTTTTTATTTTTGATTTTTTTATACTTATTACATGTCAGATAAATATAGATTTGTACTGTTGCTAAATAGATTAGCATTTTGTCAATGGTAATATTTTTGGAGACGTTTACGGTTCCATTTTGTCCACCTGCTCGCAAAACTCAGCAAGTACTTGCTCATAGGAAAAATGCATAGATATTGCAAGAACAGTTGTATCCATAACTGATTTGGACATGTTCTAGATGATATTCCAAAGTCCAGGTAAACTGTTGATTGTGATAATGAAAACGAACCTTTTAAACTATTTTGATAGATCAGTGTTAATGTCAGATTGAAAATGACCTATTCAGAATTGACTGAAGAATAATTTTATTGTTGCCCCCATTCAGAGCATGAAAACAGAAGATTACTGTATTGAGACTGAAAGTCATAATATCTTGATGGTATGAGATATTACTCCAAGCTCTGTATTCAGTCCTAAATTAGGGATTGTAGACCATTGCTGATCACTGCAGAGGCATCACTAATAACAATGTTCATTGCTTAGCATTCTGGGCGCGGATTCTCGGAGGGAATGATGTTGTCGTGGTGCTTGTAACGGTCATAAAGCATTGAAGGGAATGTGTATTTTTTTTTTGTTCAGTGCATTTCAGTTAACTTAAAATTTCCTACCCAGTCTTTTGTTGGCTGTTTTAGAGTAACGTAAGTGGTCCGCTGAAGAAACTCGGCAGATGAATGCTACTTTAACGCAAGAGTTTCAGTTCCTTGAAGGCCTTTCAGTGCAATGTGACAGTTATGAGTGCTAGTATTGGAACTTTCGTAGAGAATCTAGTCCTTGGTATTGTTACTACTATTCTATGCATTAGAAGTAAGAAAATCTTTTAGTCAAATCTCATAACACTGTCTGTTGCCTTAATGTGTTAGTAAATGTAAATAGTAAATGTAAATTAGCCTGTGTACAGAAAACTAATTTTCTAAGAAACTTACCCTGCTTTTTAAGGAAGAGAACATCTTAACTTTGAAGAAAAAAAAAGAGAATGAACGTGAGCAATCAAGGGTTGTTTGGATTGATGTTATCCTTGAACCACCAGCATTTTATGATTATAGAAGAGCAAAATTTTTGTGTGAACTGAATGCGTAAGGTATTGCAGACTTCATGTACTAATTTCACCCTGTGATCCATTCTCAAACAGCAAAATTTTCACAGCATATACCTCTCAGGTAAGAACAGATTATATTTTGTTAAGGGCTGTTTATGACAACGTTCAGTTGGCTGTAAATATTTCTCAGAGATGATAACATCTTTGCTGGAGTTTATAAATTGCCAGAATCATGACCCCCATGGATACTTGTGTTTTTAACTCGAACCATTTTGGAAGGAATAATTGCAAATATGGCTTGGCTTTGTGTGTGATTTTAGGGACGATGGTTGTTTAATATGCTAAATATTTTGGGACTAAGTTATGAAGTTTGGACAGTAGATACTGGCTGCTAGCTGAAAGTTGGCCGTAGTTGGCATACGAAAACCATAATCCCTGCATCGTTGTTGTATGCGTGCCAACATTTCTGTACCAGTTGTGTCCTTACAACAAACAAGCCTCCTATTTTACTTTACTCTGCAATTTTACTTTACTCTTCAGTGCCTGGTAGACATGTGTATAGCAATTGCTGGCTACATGCTTGAAATGAGTAAAGCTTTGATTAACAAGAATGAAAGCTCTCTTAACACTTATGGTCCCAACCCATCTCTCACCTGCCATACAAGTTCACATGATAGCCATTTATTATGGATTATTATTGTGAAAGCAGGCTAACCAGATCACCAAGTCAACTTTCTAGACTCGTAAAAAAAAAAAATGGAGAAATCATGAAAATGGACGGAAAGACGTATAGCAGAGACAAATTAACTCTGCAGTAAACCCAAGGCTTTTTTAATCTAATTCAGTATTTATTAAGTCTGAAAGGAGTTATTTTTCCATGGCCCTGCCAGCAGTTACAGGCTTTAAAGTTATTTATAATATGTTCACTACAAGGCGAGTTGAAAGATCCAACTCTGCTTGGATCAGAACTATGAAATTGGAGGCTGGATCTAAGTGGGGATATGTGGAATCAAAAGCACAGGTAAGACTAGAGTAGCAGAATTTCATAAGAGGCTCATTACATTTGAGGCGATGTCATAACAATAACCGTAAGACACACACACACACACACGGTAATGTGTAATACGTAAAAGGCACAGGAAAATGTGTTTTGTTGCTCAAAACTTACAGTTTACATAACTTGCTGACAAGTAAAGAAAAGTAAAAGTAATAAAAGTATACTGACAGTAATCTGTCTCTGTTTTGTTTGCTTACATTGCAAATACTTGTCTTCATAGACATTTTGATAACATTACATGATAGCAGATGGCTATATGAAGATATTTTAGTCTGCGCTAAGCAAATTAGGGTGATTTGGTTAAGAAATTAAAACATGAATAAAGGCTGCCTTGTTCTTGTTTAGTGAGGTGAAAGAAAGGTGAAGTAAGTAATTGGTTTTCTTTAAGGCTGTCCATTAAACAATAATCAAGTTTATTAATGAATTCAAGGTATTTCAAAGTCTTACCATAGGCCTATGCCTGAAAGTTCTGGTTCAAGTACATTTCCTGCTACCAGCCAGTGCTCAATGACCTTGAGGTCTTATACTTGGACTGCATCCCTCAGTTCCATACAGTCATCCATATTCTGCTACCAGATATCCCAAATTCCAAAAAACCGTTTGTGCAAGATTCTACTGTATCGGAAGTGTTACGAGAACAGTAGACAGAATTCCTGGTAGCTATTTCTCTCTCTCTCTCTCTCTCTCTCTCTCTCTCTCTCTCTCTCTCTCTCTCTCTCTCTCTCTCTCTCTCTCTCTCTCTCACACACACACAGTGTGTGTGGAAAATTAAGAGCAAATGTATATGATATACCTACTGTGATCACATTGTGTACTATTGGAGACAAATGACTGGTTAGGGGACTGTGAGGAACCTTACTGTATTTCCTACTTTATTGCAAAATTGCAATGCAAAATGTCTTCCATGAACCTGACCTTCATACAGGAGCCACTGTTCAATTTGGGTTTTTGTGCTCCTAAGTGATTATTCCCTACTTGGGAGTAAATTGGAACGGAGTCATCAAACTTTTTCTATACTAAGTAGTTTCATGATACATCATTTACACAATAGTAAGCAATCAATACAGTCCACGTGAATAGCTGCACGAAGTTACGTGCTGAATTGCCTATTCAGTTGTGTAGTTAATATGTACCAAGTTTGTGGTTTAAAAATACGTCCTGTATACATAATCCAAAAGTTTTCAACTGCCAGTGCAGAAGTTCACAACCACTGATGGCATCATTATGATAAGATCCCTAGTGTCACATATTGTGAATGTAGCTATTTCTGTATCTGCAGAAGAAAGCTGCTTAACCTTTTAAGATTGTTGTGCATGAGGTAATCCAAAAATCACTGTAGATCTAGTAAAATTGTTTGCTGATTCTCAACTTGATGAAGATTTCTGGTACTCTTTGGTCTCAGAACAGGAATGTGCTTACCCAAGGTTTGCAAAAGTTGAAAGTCAAAAGCTAACTTAGCCTTAGAACTTGGACAACCAGCATGCTGAAGGTTTACTCCAACCAGTTCTGATGTAACTCATGGTGTCCCAACCATATGGCATGTCTTGCAGATTGTGTAGCAACATTATAGCAATATCATTAAGTTGACGGTATGTTCAGGCTGTACGTTTACTGTGGTCTAAGTGATACATTACTTAGCTTCAAACTTTCTCGGACTTGTTACCAGGGTGAATTTGGAATTGCAGTTCAGATTATAAACCACTTACAGTCATAAAAAGTAGTAACTGAGTACACATATCCAACTGGGTCTCTTTTGGGATACAGAAGTAGTACTGTAATGTTTGTACTAAGGTTATTGTAAAGTATGTTCAGTTGGAAAGGTATTTCAATACTTTATTAACCTTAGCTGTTATATTTCCATTCCTGCTTAACCTTTGTTTTTGAGAATCAACAGCAGCTGCATCATCACGTGAGTATCCATGCCAAATGGCTCTTGATGGGACTGTTGCCTTTTTCATACACCTCTGTTGTGCCAGATATGTACGAGTATAACAGACAGAATGGAAGTATGGGGACCTGTCATCAACTATTAAAATCAGCCCAATAGAATCCCTTTGCTTTATAAGAGCACTGGCCTCAAGTGCAATATGTTTTACCTTCCGTTGAAACAAACCCTAATAATTCAAGGTTTTCAACTGAACTTGCTTGGCAGGTAAGGAATGGGACATTTCTTAGCATGGGAGATACTACATAGCATTGATTATCTGCTCCACTGATTTTAAGAAGATCAGCTCACTGCTATACTCTCTTTGAAAAACATACATGTATATATTCACTTTTAAACTTTCCCATATTCAAACCTCTAAAATTTTATTTACTGACAGTGAAAAATATATTTCTCTCTCACACTTGTCAAAGAGATATGCGTCAATTCAGTTTACACTTCTCAGGTAAAAACTTATGTAATATAGTTTTTGTATGGAACTATGAAATTTTGGCACTGGTGGTTATGAAAGATCTGTGAGATTTACTCTTGCCTCGATGAAACTAGAAGTTAAACACTGTAGTTGTGATAATGTAATTCACTGGATGAATTACTTAACTAGGTTTTTCACTACAGTGTGATTGAGTCAAATTTGAAATATAATGCAAATGGTGTTTTGTGGTGGAATGTTGGTCCCAAAAATGATTTGATCGGGGTGTGGATATGCCTTCATACCTTATATGAGAAACAATTAGTCATAACACTACAAAACAGGTGTTGACCTTTCAGTTTTTAGATTAAATTTTCACTTTTAACACAACTGTTATGGTATGTGGAAATTTACATGGAAAATGTCTTCTATATTCAGTGTGTTATTTTAATGTACATTTCTTGAAAAGCAGTTCTGTATATCTTAAACTGGCATCCATATTTATCGATTATATCTTTTATAAGTTGATTATAAAAATTTTAGATTGGTTAATGCTAAGTTAATCTCATTTTGTTAGCAAATTTCCTTGTATTGGGTATTGGTATTGTTAAAAGATCTGTAAATTTATTTGATAAAACATAAGTGGTTGATCTTAAGTGTGGATGTATAGTTAACTTTCTCATAGAGAAAAAAATTTAGAAATAAAGTATAAAATATTTTTTGTACTTACAAATGTTCTGTATGTAGAAATTTTTCAGTAACAGCAGCAATACAGTAATTTTGACTAGCTATGAATTAAGATTCAGAACTTGTACAAATATTTCTTTTCATAACTTTTCCAGAAGATTCAGTGCAGGTCTTTTTTTATCACGTAACGTTTTATGTCTTGTGCTTTGATCATAGGTGGCTGCCAAGATCAGTGTCATGGGCAGTGTGTGTTCTGAAGTTCGGTGTGCCTGTGTTTTTCAGGAATATTTATCTTCCATCTCTTGGGTGTTTTGTACAATATTTCAGTCGTAAATTTTCTAGGAAGACTTCTCAACTCATTTAATGAGATGGCTGATTTGCATTTTGTAGACTTTTGAGTGAATTTTACAGATCTTTGTCTCCCTTTTCTCTTTCTTCTGAAATCAACTAATTATACACATTTTTCTCAACTATCACCGTTAATTTTCTCCACAATTACAGAGCACCCTTAACCTCACTGATCCATCTTTTTACATTTGAAAATTTTGGCAAGGGTTTCATTTGCATTCAGATTTGTGCCTCCTTTGCTGTGGTAGTAATATTGTGATAGTTTAGAATGCATTAAAGTTTAATTTTTAGTAAGAATAGGTCATGGAATGGTACATATAGTATAGAGATGTTTACTGACCAAATCCCTCTCATGTGTTACTGTTATCATAAGATCCCAGGCATTTTCAGTCAGTATTGGTATTTTTACTATGAAGAAATTACTTTGAATACAGTACTGTACTTTGTAAGTTTTAGAGATTGGGTTGTTATGAGTTGTAAAGCCTTAAGTGGATGTATAGTAAAACAAGCCCTTCTTTGTTTTACTAGTCCATTGGTCATACAGATTGTGACAGTTTGACTAGGAGCTTGGGAGAGCCTTTATTCATCTTGAATGAATTTCTTTCCCAAAGCTTAAACCTTTGGATTTAAATGTCATCTTCCTTCTCTGTTTTGGTTGGAACCCTATGATGTAATGTGTGTATTCATCATGGATTGTCATTGTCATCATGAACATTTGTGCATCAGCTTTTTCCTTTATGGGGTTAGATGTAAAATGAGTTCCCTCCACTCTCTTCTGTCCTCTGCATTTCTGAATAAGTGTTTCTCACTGTCACGGATGATGTTTGTTTTCTGGTACAAGTATTAGGTCACTGTACGAGATCGGAGTCTAGTGTTTCGTTTGACACGACTAATGGCACTGCTTGATGTTGCGAGCACGTGACAAATAAGTCTTGAATTATGATCTTGGTCTTGGCAGCCACTATGACTCAACTTGTTAGTAAAAACGATGAAAAATACATTTTTGCTGTGTACGGTGTACTGTATATGAATTGGCCAGCTTTTTCTCATTGAGACTACAGACATTTCGTCAGTGTAATGTAAATTTACGGTTTACATAAAAGATTTGTAAAATTTTCTTTGCTTAATTATCCTCATTGTATACTTATTCATTTTTTTTTTTATTTAAGTAGAAACCACTTGAGCTGCAAGTGAGACATTTGTTTTACAAATATATTTATGAAAGAAATTATAGCTTTGTTTCATTTATATGTCCTTAATTCAAGAGAGTTTATGTATTTTGAGGGAAAAATTGGTTGTTGGTAGTAAACATTATTATGGCAGCTGATAACTAAAGTTCTCTAGCAGAAAAATTTACGTACAGAAATATGTAATGAAAATTATTTAACATTTAATTGTTCAATAATTTTTTTGAGTTTTGTAATTAAGACGAGAATAATGTGCAGGTTTTGACCATCTTATTATATAATTCTCTATTAAAAAAACATTACTGTATTCAGAAAACATGAGGTATTATGAAAGGGCATTTAAATATTGTACAGTAATCAAAAGGGTATTAAATATTGTACAGTGAGTAAGAAAGTACATTTTTATGAAAGGGCATTCCCAGCCCGAGAAAGAATCTAAAGAGTTCATTAGGTCTGTATTAAACAAATCATTTATAACAACTTAAGTATACCATATATGATAAATTATACTGCATATCTTTAAAAAGTAGAGAAGGAAAGTAGATTAAATGAGTGGAAACTTGCACAGTAGTACTAAACCAAACTTTGAGTGTCAATATATAATCAAGGGTGTGACTGATAAGGTTACTGATACACAAAAAATCTCTTGTATTTTAATAGATGACTGAAAGGGATGATAATTGCCAGATTGACGTCAACATACAAATATGTTATTTAATCGCCAGTAAACAAATTTCATTGCTGATGGCTTTTGAAGAAATTATAACAGAACCAAAAAACTGAGTTGTTATCGTAGTAATGCAAAATCTTGTCCTGGAAAGTGCACTCATCTTAATTTTTTGTCAGTGATGGGAAACCAACCCTGGTATTGCCGTAGTGATTTGGAAGGTAAGCAAGAGATCAACTTACAATTAAATTTTATTAATACTAATGGGTTCACTGTAGGTTGTATAATGTTAATGTTTGAAAAACTACCTTGCCAAACATGGGAATATACAGCATATTTAAATTTGTGATAATACTGGTAGAATGTGTTTTTTTTCTGTGTCAACATGCTGATTACTGTACGCTTAGAATATACTGAAAGGTTAGTTTAGGATATCGTAAGAGTGATTACGTATTTTATTTACGAATATAGTCCATGGTTACAACCACTCATAGAGGAGTAATTTTCCATAAGTTGTTGACTATTGTACTACCGAAAAATGGTGGTCGGTGGTAAGTTTCAGTTGATTCACAAAGGACATTGTCATTTGAACTGATGTTCTGTTTGTTACAGAATGGAGCCAGGAAGTTTGCAACTATGCACCACTTATTATAGGAACATTTTTGTTGTTTGTCACCTCCTTTAAATGCTTGCAGGTTTCTTTAGTCACTCTGTGCATACGTCCTTAGTGTGTTGTGGTTTCTGTCAATTCTCACAGTGTGTATGCCTTGAGGACTATATGTCACATAACTTACTTTTCCTTGCTCCAAGTGACTCTTTATTGTCTGGGATACCATCTCTGATCTACAGTATGTCTCATACCCAAACTTCAAGTTCTCAGGTTGCATACATTTATGTATATACACTACTACAGTACAGTATATGGTGGTTCTGGTCATGGCTAACTTTTGCCAGATGCAGTTCCCCATATGTATGATGGTCTGGGTCCTTCCTTGTGTTATGTATACAGTCTTTGATCTCTGTCTGTTGGGTTGAAGCAATCCCTTGTATTGCTCCCCAGCCAGTGGGATATGGGAGCAAGTACTGTAGTACCAAACACCAATTCTTAAGCAATTCATGAATTATTGTTAGGGTAGAGGTAGTTCCTCTGTGAAATAATTTGTTTGTATATGTGTTTAAGCAATTTCAGTGACTACAAGCATTTTAAAGAAGGCAAACGCTCCATGTTGACATAAAGAAGTGCATACTGCATGGCGGGTCTTATTTTACTTATCGCTTGACATGAATTAAGATGGTTTTGGGGGTTTTGTTCAACCTACTGTGGTTACTAAGAGACGTTTCTCACGTTTTGATGTAAATACAAAGTTTTTATTCCCCATCTCTCACCTAATTAAATATGTAGCAACAAACAAAAAAAACATTGATATATACCTGTTCTTTACTTTAAGCCATGTTTCTATAACTAAGGTAAATGGTGATGAAGAGGGTCTGGAGACTCAATGAATAACCCATGCTGTTAATTGATAATGCTACAAATGAATCGTCAACTTCCACGAAAAACAGAAATATTTTAGTGTTGCCTCGTTGCAAAATAAAAGTGACATGCTGTTAATTACTACTAGGCCTAAGCTGCAGATGCCTTTCTATGAATACTGAGACTACAATAAGACAAAAGACAGTAAGGGTAAGATGTCGCTTGATCAATATCGCACTTCAGCCCATCGTGGCTATGAAGAACCGGGCTCTGCGTGGATACGCTGAAAGATCAACTGGCTGCATCCGTGGTCTGTAAAGATGCCCAAAAATTTCTGATGAAGTTTATCATAAGATTGAATGGGTGGAAGGAGATGTGGTTTTATTAGTACCAGGAAGTAGGCTAGCAGGCAGGCTCTGGAAATCATGGAACAAGGTGACAGACTGAAACCTAGGCCTAAAGGGAGTTCAGACTGGAATAGAAAAGCTGTAGAAAGAAATTACAGGTGTAATCGTTAATGGAAGGTGTTGTCAACACAGCTTTATTATTATGAAGGTGGTGAAATATTCATAATGATTATAATCATTAGATGACCGTGGAGGATATGCAAACTCCAAAGAATAGGAATTAGACCACGATTACTGAAGCAATTCTGATAACTACTTTCATATTTAAATAGATTTTTTTTAGTTCTCAGAAAAATGAGGTTTGGAAACTGCCATTTTTACAGACGAAGTATTCATGATAATCAAAATACTAGACAGAAATGTCCTGAGACAGGTACATGAAAACTGAACTAAGGTATAATGAGCAAGTTTCTCAAGAATCTACTAGTTTTTTATCGTGAAGAAGTGGTGCAGTGACATAATTAGTGCATTGGAACTTGCATTCTCCATTATGCTGGAAGTTTTAAGAATATCTGGCTTACAAAAAGCAAAATTGCTAATTACTATTCTCGAAAATATTGATGCTAAACTACTGGACATTATGACAGTGGGTCACATGGAAAGAGAAGAATATTATAACTGAAAAATAAGACATAGCATCTTACTTAGAGTAGGAGACGTTATTTTGAGCTAAAGCCACAGCCAAGGAGATTAGACCGATGCCCCTCTTAGCAAACGCCCTTGGCGAAGGAGTCTGAGGAATTCCAAGAGACTGCTTCTTGTCTTCGGTGCTGTCTCTTACGTCGGGGTCTGAGTCCAGCTGGCCTTCCGTATCCATTTGATTTGTGAATTTATTCCTGCAAGTAATTGTTCGTAGAAAATGGAGTGATTTGTTGAAGAGGCATGTGATACCTTCAAAATTTTTAAAAATGTGACGCCTTGGAATGGGATTTTTTCCCTCGAAATATGCTCTTAAAGGTAGGGTGTAAATTATAAACTACGGGGTCCTTTGGATGATAATTATATCCTCTACCTATAACTGAAGTTCCTAAGTAGGCCTATTGTTTTCATAAGTTATAGTATTAAATTGATAGCACAATAACATTTAAAGCCTTTACATATAACTCAATTTAAAATATGGTCCCATTTCAAAACTAAACCCAAAACCATTTATTTCTTTGTAAAAATGGGATACAGTCTTACCCAACCTAGGCCCACCAATTTTTTATCAACACCAATTGTTAAATGTTTAAAACAAATAGCCCCGTCTAGAGTTTTATTTTCCTTTTAATGCTTCGAGTTTGGTTTCGTAAAACTGTTTTTAACCTGTTATAAAGAATGCGTTCCAATAACGACGGCAGACGAGAAACCGGCTGGCCCGCCGTCTCCCATGATCCATAGAACGTCGTCGAATTCTGAAAAAAAAAAAAAGGATTTTTATGAACAAATGTCACTTTATACTTTTCTTGTGCGTTATTTTGTGACTTGGCGCATTTACTTCGTTTTTAAACCGAAGTTATTTCTTTGTTTAAAGCTTATGAACGGCATGACTTTACCATAACAAGTTTGAGAAATGTTTGCTAATGGTGACGGTGAGGACGGTGCTTTGTGAAGCAAACCGGCGTTGGTTGTTGATCTGTCGTTGCTGTGAATTCTAAAGATGAAACTGGTGCCTATATTGCCAGAAACTTTACACATATATAAAACTTGGCCATATGTTAAGTATTACCATGTTTCAGGACCGGCTTAGTCAAGTTTTCTTGTGAGAAACTACTGGAAGTCGGTTGGGCTTGGGCCTGCTAGCCATGGCCTAAGGAAGGGAAGTCATGTAATAAGAAGCACAGCACTTGGTAAGTTATAACCATTAAATGTTGCAAGTTATAACCACTAAATGTTGCTTTCGTCATCATGACAAATTTCAGAAGTGGTGACCCTAACCTAACCTATCACAAGGGTTATTAAAAAATGTTCATAGAGACCAATACCCTAACCTCGTCAGCTGAATTGTATAAAGGACTGTATACTCATAACTCAGCTTTTCGTGTAATTATATCGATATTGTTCATATCATCGGTGATAATTTTGAAGACGGAGTATCAAATTTTGGAACAAACTATGTTAAAAAAAAATGGGATAAAAAAAACCCCATAAGTAGATTGCTCTCATTTTTGGGAGGGGGCTATGGACGGAGTGGGTGACTGGTGTCAGAATATCGGAGTTTGGGTTCAGCGTGAACGGTTGATTTCCGACAGTGCAATATTTTAATTGCCATTAATATTTTTATAATAACGTGAATAGTCAATTCGGAGTAACCACAGGCTGTTCACCCACCGACAACTTTGTAATACTTCTTTCAATTCTTGTATCGGTTCCAGCTGAGCTGGAGATAATTCCTACATTGACTCAGGTTTGTATAGTAAGGAAAAATACAAATTACTTTAAAATATTTCATTTTTCAAATGAACGGAAGAAACTCTTTGTCAAGTGTTAAACCGTATTTGTGAAAGAAGTCGTCATTGATTTGCGAAGGCAAACAGTTTCGGCACATACAGCCTAAGTTAAGGTACATATAGTCAGCAGATCGATGATCATAGGTCCTTATACAGTATTGTGTGTATGCATGCATGTTTGTGCACTTCAGTAAACAGATTCGAAGTCGATTGTATAAACAGTAGTTGGTGTTATTGCTGAAGATAGTCTCATTTTAATGATCGCCCTACAAACTGGATGAAATTGGTTAGGACGCTTGCCTTCATATACAAAAGATTGGACTGATTTAGGCACTTTTTAAGTCATTATGCCATTGTTGACCAAGCAGTGAATAACCCCATCCCAAATTACAAGTTGACAAGGTGAGGCTAACAATGTCAGAAGTCAAAGACGATTATATATATAAATATATATATATATATATATAATATATACAATGTATATATATGTATATATATAATATGTATTGCTTCAGTGTTTCAAAACTATCATATATTGTTTATATTATCATGTATGTATCTATTTGTATGTGCCTTGATTTTTAGTTTAGTTTCCCACCCCCCTTATTTTGGCACTTAGGCTTATCTTTACCCTCTTCTATGGAAGAGGTTTTATAATAACTCTTCGTTGTTTCTTATGAATATATACACTCCGTTTAGTAGTAATGATAATAATAGCAATAATCGATTTTTAAGAAATCCGTCCCTTAGCTCATATCACACATACAGGACTTCCATAACCCTTCAAGGGCAGCCATAATTAAATCGGTGTTTACGACACTCGATTTTTAATCAAGCAGATTATAGTTAATTTTAAGTCACCAGCTCGAAAACAGGTGTAGCCTACCTGGAAGGGAGTGACGCTGGAGAATATGAGTCAGGTGTTCCATTTTATTATTATTATTATTATTATTATTATTATTATTATTATTATTATTATTATTATTATTATTATTATTTCTGGAATAACAGCTGCCAGTGTTAAAATTAATGTGCGTGAAAACTATCAACTTTTTATTTTAGTGAAATCTTGGATCATGTCCAGATTAGCGAACCCAACATCAACATTCCAAGAACAGCGAACCCAATGATCCCCATGTAAAGAATGGCCAGCGCCCTTTCCGGTCCGAACTCCACGCGAGGCTAGTACTTCATACGGCGGAACGGTGATTCATCTGCAGTTTCGCCGTGCGTATCATAGCCTGAGGATCAAATGTATTTCGCTTTGTTTAATACTAGCCCCTTGGGGATCAAATGTCTGATAAGTGTTCATGTCTAGAACAGCGAACCCGATTATTCCCATGTGAAGAATAACGAACCCAGTAATCTTCTTGTAAAGAATAGCGAACCCTGCCGCGATTGGGTTCGCTAATCATGACTTGATCCGAAATCTTTATTTTTGAATACCCAACACCTAGGCTGAACAAGATCTCTTTATAACGTAACGGTTGTAGGGGAGAAGTTATCGTAATTGGATAGGCCTAAGTGTTCTTTCACCCGAACTATAGGGCGTTAAAATTCTACGTCGAAGTATGAGAATAGAGTAACGCAGAAAGAACAAGTACCGGTACGATAGACACAGATGATATGAGTTCGAAAGGTGGCCATCTTTTCGAGTTCGTATTAGCAGTTAGATATGTAGACCGAAGAAGAGGGAAAACTATCTCGCGCTGGCCTCATCTGTTACCCCCATTTTTTAGAACTTTCAATTGAAGTGTTTGTGTGTGCCTCGAAGATGTGTTAAAATACACGAAAGTACTTGGAACTCTGTCGTGTCATTTTGAACTTTCCAAGTGGCTTCAGCTAATAAGTGTAATATTAAAATAAACGAATTAGTAGATCTAGGCCTAGCACAAGATCTAATTAAAGTTGTATTACGAACTCCCACACATACAAGTATCATAACTGGAAAAAAAATCCGATAAAAACATCAAAATCTGGTACGCAAAAAGATGGGAACGAAATCGAACAGAGAGATCAAGCTATGTAAAGACCAGCAGGACCTCAGTTCTCGGTATTTTCTGTTTCCGTCTCTTGTCATCTGCGCCCGAAAAGCAAAAGCGATGAAGGAGGGGATCAGGGCTGGAATCTCTCTTTCTCGTGTAACGATATATAGATAGATAGATGTACACATGGATAGGTGGGCTATATGAATGGCAAAAATATTTATCTGGAGAGAGAGAGAGAGAGCTGTGTGTGTGGGTGTATATTTGATAATGTAGTAAATACAGAGTAATAAAGTAGTTTTATATATATGTATTATATATATATATATATATATATATATATATATATATTATATTTATCATCCACAATTGTTCTGTGCATTAGTAAGAATTACTAAAGGATCTCATTCAAACTGGATGGTATCTAACGGGTTTTTATTCAGAAAAAGTTCCAAGCTTTCTTGGACAAACAGTCCACATTATCAAGTACGGATACTTGATAATGCGGACTGTAATTACTCTGCTATATATATATATATATATATATATATATATATATGCTATATATATATATATATTTTGTGTGTGTGTTTGCCCAGGTAGATAGTACTGTATGTGTATGAAATGTATGTTGGGAACAGTTACGTGAGAACAGAGTAAATGGGTAAAAAAAAATGCTTTTCAATACATGACAAACACGGCCCCAGGAAAAGCATAAGATAAAATCAGTAGGTAGATAATATGGAAGGTGCTGATTAGGCTATGTTTGGTATAAAAGATTATGTTGAAAGCGAAGGCTGCGCTAGACTAAGTCGACGAACGAGGAACTGGGTCTGGCACGAGGTATGTTATTTCTCCTGACAGTTCAGTATCTTGTGGATATTAGTGATTTAGGAAGTCAGTGAAAGGACAATGGATATAGGTTCAAAGTTGGAGTGAGATAATGCGTTGCGAATGGAGTAGGCCTATGGAGTGGTTGATGCTCGCAGGTGATCAGTGCATGCTGGGGAAGTGATGAAAAACTTTAGAGAATATTGGAACACTTTGAAAGTCTTTGCAAGAGGAGAGAGTTTAGAGTGAATCTGTAGCAAGAGTAAGGTTTATGAGGTAAAGGAAAACAGGAAGATGAAGCAGTCACCGTTAATATGGTTGATGGAAGAATGGAAGCAGTTTTTCGTAAAGCATTTGACAGTGCATGTAACAGTAAATAGAAGATATGATTGTATGGTAAGAGAAGACGAGAGTAACTGAAGGGAATGCAAATGAAAGAAAAAAAAGTTTAAGCTGTGGAGATGAATTGATTGCTAATACATGCCATGTTAAATTTGAAATGGTGAGAAATCTGGAGATTTCGTAGGAGTGATGAAAAGATGGAAGATATTTTCAGATGGTTCGGTCATGTGGAATAATTGGGCGACAGTAGGTTGGCCTCCCCCCCACCCCACCCCAGAAAAAAAGGTGTTACAGGAAAGGTGGAGAGGAAGACTTAGGAAAAGTTGGATAGACTGCGTGGGGTGAAGTAAGCATCTGAAAGAAATGGTCCTATTATCGTATACAGGAATGTGAAAGTGCTTGGGGTGAATGGTATAGCATGTGTGTTAGGGGCCTCGTGTGTTTGACGCGTTGCTTATGATCCATACATTTAGATACATGAAACAGCCTATATTGAACATTCACTTCACACTGGTGGATGAACCTCTGTGCAGTAAAGCGTCAGTAACATAAGCCTTTTCATATGCTAACAATGAAGGCTCGCCAAGCACACATCAAACCTTACACACTGTGCCATCCACTCACATCTTGCATGTAGTCCTATTCCTACCGTTCCTGAATAAGGTATAAAGGCCCTTTCTTTCCGACACCCTTTGAACTCCACACCATCTAATCCAACTTTTTTTTTTTTTTAGATCTTAGTTACCTTAACAAACAAGAACTTAATAAAACTTTGTAGACACACTTCTTTAATTAATGCTGTTGGTATTCGTATACGTGAGCTCAAGATGTCGTTGTATTATCTACGTAGGTCTAGTTTAAGAGGAGGAAATTCATGATTCAAGTTGTAAGTCTCCCTACGTCAGCAATTTTCATCAATGGACTAAGAGCTTTAGGGGCCGTAGAAAGGTTTTAATTATGGTAGACATAGAAAAAAGCTCTGGCCCCCGTCCCACCTCACCCGCATCCCTCCCCACCACAACAATCCAGCTGTGGTGAGGAGGGATATGGAAATGAAATTGGGTTTTTCGAAGTGGGGAAGATGCAGGGGTAAATAGACGGAGAAAGTTCGGCTCATTTGACAAACCACTGCCACAATTGGGACTTAATAAGGTCGAAAGAAAGATAAAAAAAAGCTTTTATTAACATGACGGGTGAAGTACAGTACTTCTCTAGGGACACAAAGCATAATCGATTCAGAGGCCGTCCGTATAGTGAAAAACGTTGGTTGGATTAATTAGATACAAAACGTAATTACGTTGTGAAGATAAAGATTCTTTTCGTTTTTGAGTAATGTGTAGAACCGCACAGTTGATTGTTTCTCTTCAGGTCTTAAGGACTGAGTTGAAACTATATATATGTATATGTGTATGTATGTATGTACAGTATATATGATATAAAACCTACATATATATGTATAATATATACATACATACATACCCTAAGCTGTTTTCTTTAACTTTGGGTGGTGACAGAGATAAAACAAGACACTGGTCACTGCCACATTCATATTCAAACTCCGGAATCATGAATGAACCCCCTGTGCAAGAAACTGCTATCACATAAGCAACTCATACACCAAGAGGGGCTCATTAACAGACGTTGAACTCCATATACACACTGCATCACCCGCCTCTTACTTGCACAGTCATTCTCCCTGGATATCTAAGCCCCTTTCCAGCACCACTACATCTGCACAACATTTTTCTAGATCTTCATACATTCCCCCCCCTTACCAGTCTCTCTCTCTTTTTTTTTAAGTACATGCAAACGCTATCCACACAATGTAGAGCGGCAAGAATGCAATTATTATTTTTTAATAATTTCCCAACATTTCCCAGGAGTGAAAGTGTGGTTAGCCACCAAAGAAGCTCGTCGGCCATTTTGTGGGGTGGGGTGGACACTTCCTCCCACCGTGGGTCCCACACCAAGCGCTCCTCTCGCCTGAAATACCGTGTTTAGCATGCCAGAATATTTCGTACTTTCTAAGACAGGGGTATAAATCTTGCGTTAGGTTACGGTAAAGTAATATCCCTGGCTATAGGACTATTGCATTCTACAACCACGGCCGCGGTCAGTTGTATTTGCCAGACAGTAAAGGAGATAAAGAGTATTGGTCTAGTGTGTGTTAGTGGGTCATTGGTCTTAGGTGTTCCAAGTGGCAAGGGTCGTTCGATCAGCGAAAATATGCAGTTGTTGATGTAGGAAGTGCTTCCTTTCTTCCATCTTGCTGTCCAGCCACCCCAACCTCCCATTTGCACTGTATCAAGCAGTGCGTGGCAAGGAATAGCCCCCCAGTGCTTGGCTTTATAGCCAAATTTTAAAAAACCAGTATCTGTTTGGGTGCACCTCGACCACAGCTGGTGAATTATCGTAACAAAACAGCCCCCATATTCATCCAAGGATAGGTATTTTATACGTTATTTCTCCCCAGACACTAAAGCCTTCGTGCGAGCTGCTCCAGTCGACAAAAGTTATTTGAAAATGTGCATCGAACTTGAGAGCGTAAATCTCCACAGCGTTTTTTTTTTTTTTTGTACTTGTGAGTTGGTAACATACACACTCATTGCTGCCGCAGGTTTTCTAGTGAGAATTGTCTGTCATTAGTGGCTAGTTTTAAATAGGATAATATTGAAAAGGTGCATTAGCAGTACATACGAATGTTATTTTAAAAATCGCTATAAAAATTATGTTGAAAATATAAGGAACAAATATGCACATTTATAATTCAAATTATATATATATATATATATATATATATATATATATATATATATATATATATATATATATATATATATATATATATATATATATATAAATACAAATAATATATATCAGGTAATATATATATGTTACCGAAGGAATTTTTAGGTGATCACCGTCGTGGGATCGAACCAGCGACGGATATCAGGATAGTGACATATGGCCGATATATCCCACGACGGTGGACTTATTATCACCTAAAAATTCCTTAACATATATGAAAATATATTATATAAGTGAATTGATATTAAAGCGTTTGTAGCTTTCTGATTGTATATGAATCACAGTGATGTGATAAATAGTCATATATATATATATATATAAATATATATATATAATATATATATATATATATATATATATATATATATATATATATATATATATATATATATATAATATATTTGTGTGTTGATTATTCATGTCATTGTTTACTTTTAGTGAATATTTCAGTGGTAGTAATATAGCTATTATTTATATCTATTTGTTCATCCAATATTTTGATACTACATCGTAGCCGTTACCGACATGTTTATTTAATATTGATTTAATACCAAAAATTATTCACTCTAATGCAATATCAAAGTCATTGTCCTTGTGTTTATCTATGTATATTTTAATTATTATTCATATTCTCAGTGGTTTTAAGTAGTTATTTTCAAAATACGATATCGCAGTAATCAGTGGCTGCATAATCACATATCCTTTCTATGGAATGCTTTAAAGATTACGAGATAACAGAAATTACGTATAGGCCTGTGTAGGCCTTATCCCGAATTAACACAGTTGACTAAATAAAGCGTACCACTTTGCAAATAGCTAGACGTTTCTTAACTAGGCCTAAGTGAACTCAGTTATTTCCCCTAAGCAAGATCATTTCCAACCTTAATCTCAATGACGTAGTGAAGATACCCCCAAGACATACCTTTAGGGGCGTGGTCCACCTCTCCGACGAAATCCTGCGGGGAGCGGTGTTGGTGTCCTTCGGAGGCGCTCCAGCGGTGCGTCAGGAGCACGACCGCTATCAGGAGTCTTGTTATCAAGCTCGCGTGGGGTGACATCGTACTTTCGCCTCGGGAGGTGTTCCGTTGATGGGGGTTGGGCGGTGTATAGGTTGGTGGAAGGGGTAGGAGGGTGCTTCTTTCGTCTTCTCTTTAAATGAAGAAGAGAAAGTCTATTTACAAACTGAATAACAAAAGAGTTGAGATATGTGCATGACATTTATACATAAGTTTTTTTTTTTATCGATAAATAGGTTTGAAACGATCTTCATTCTGGTAAATGCCCCCACATTCGTTAGGTCTCTGTTGGTTGCAAGAGTCCAATGGTCCTCATTAGGCCTTTTATCCCCCCCCACCCCGCCCTCAACCTTACACTGCCTACGGGCCGCCCTAGATTTTAAATTAAACCAGCTACCCATACGTCTGATAATTAGAGCAATGATACCAGCAGCAATTTTTAAAGTAATATTTACAATATTAATTATTGTAATCAAGAGGCAGCAATAAGAGGAAAAATTGCAAATACAGTGTATGTACATCAAATTCCTGTATTAAATTCAACGCTGGTAAAACTAGAGTTAAATATGTTACAAAAATAGGTGGTATTAGAACGAAGTTTGAAGTCAGTTTGATCGTTATGCCTAGTTGCCTATGTAATTTCCACGGACATTCGCTAAGTACACGTAAGAATATTTCCGCTGATTTTGCACAAGACATCGATAAATACTAAATAGCCTTTGATTGTTATGAATGATAATTGTAAGTGTTACAAAAATAATTAAATTACTTTTAATTGTAATACATCGCTTTAGGTTTTTCCTCCCGCAAAAATTATAATCATAAGTAAAAAATTAAAAAAATTATTTATAATTATAATAAATCACTTTAGGTGTATTCCTCTCGCGAGAATTAGTTCATTTTTCTTTTCTCCCAAAAATCAAGGCAGGAAAGACTTGTCCTGTGGTTGCTTATAACCTGTGAAATGTACTCTGAGAAATTAAGACCACCTAAACCGTAAAATTATAATCAAGAAAATTAAAACCAGCAAATTAACCTGTTTCTTCCTTTCCTTTATGTGTCAGCTACTTCCTCTACCTCCCTTTCTCCCTCTCTCTCTCTGTCTCTCTTTCTCTCTTATTCCACTCTCGTCTAGTGCTTATTGACGGAGCCGTTGGAGCTACACTACATCCGCAACAAGCGGGCGATTGCTTTATATACGCCTATAACAAACACGCACGCACACACACATGCGCTCACGCACACACTTTTAAGAGAGGTGACTGGGACAGCTGACGAGGTTCATATGTCGAAGAATCTTTTTTTTTATTTTTTTATTCTTATTGATAGGTTTGTTAAAGTGGCGTGACGTATACCTACTGTTCGTCATCAGAAGCCGTTGAATTATCAGATTTATATTTTCGTAATACTTGATTGATTATGTTTGATGCATTTAGATTATTTAACAGATACAATTGTTATTTAAGGGTTTGTTTATTTCTGTCAAAATAAACATTCAAATCAACTATAGGCCTAAGTGTCGGTGGTTTTATGTTAGAGGAAATATTTTGTGCCTAACATTGTCAAATTTGGAGCCATTTGATTCTGTCTGTCTGTCTGTCTCTCTCTCTCTCTCTCTCTCTCTCTCTCTCTCTCTCTGATACACACACAAACACACCTCTCTCTCTCTCTCTCTATCTGATACACACACAAACACACACACACACACCCACAGCCGGGGCTAGTGTATTGAAAGATAATTAGCAAAGATGATATAATAATCGAAGAATTTAAAAGATTACAGATTTATTTACCAAACAGTTCAGTTGACAGCTCAGAGTTCACTACAGCAAATGGAAGTAGGCCTAATATTAGCATGTGCATTCCAAGAACTTGACGTACCGAAGCAAAGCATCGCCTCCGTGGTTACTAAGCACATTCATAACCTATGCTTCACGGGGATGCCTTCAAGCATCTTCTCCGAGCAGGTCGATGCTTCTAGATCGGCACTGAAAGCTCTCTGGGCTGAGCAGACACTTTTGCATCTCGCGAACCAAGATCCTATATTTAGTTGAGTAAGGAGCCAATACCTAGGTAGACGGCCAAACCACCAGTCAGTTCGTTAGAGTCTGTGTAGCGTCGAGGAAGCTTAGTTTGTGATAGAGCTTAGGAGGCAGCTAGCTCTTAGTGGCTATCAGGTTAAGGTAAATGCTAAGCTTAGTGCTTTCATTCACAACCGCTTGCTTACCAGGTGTACTGGGCGAATTTTTTATCAGCGAATTAATGTCTGAGCAAGCAAGATCGTTATGTAATCTTTCAGTAGCTTTGATTATCCGGACCAATCTGTGTTACCAATCAATGTTTGCAGAAGGCAGAAATGTTTTCCTTTGCTGTGACAAGTGCTCCAAGAAGCTTCACATTTTTCGGATAGTGCTTCATTTGTTTCTTAATTTCGTGGATATGTGGATATATATAGAAAAATGGTTGTCAGAAGGAAACGTTTCTTAAAATTGCCGCGTTTCAGTCTTGTAATGTTTTGATCATGTAGTAATAAATCAGTTTTCTGTACCGCTGCATATACCACCCTGAAGAATTATGAACTCTAGAAAAATCTTGAGGAATTACTATTAATATAGTGATATCGGCCCTTGACAACGACTAGTACCTCTGGATGCTCCTCATTGAAAATTAGGCCCATAAGCGAATTAGCATACGTGTGTCAAGCTAGGCCTTGTCTTGTATAATGCTTTTTCGTCCCCGTAAAGCTAGGTTGATATAAAATAGAAAACCAAGAAGTGAATGAATCCATTACGAATTCGTGATACCGGACGTTGCTTGCATAGGTAGACTCCGTTCACGAATCACTTATAGTAGAGGTACCATATTTCTGGCCGGGTCCCACAGTGGGTGTTCTTATTGACAAGATGGCCTGGTAGGCATAAAATGAAAAGGTTTTGCATTGTCAGTAGGGCAACTGAATTTTGAACAGCAGTATGACCTCTAACGCCCTTAAACGTCTTGATTCGTGAGACCAAACCTGGCAATGATGAACCAAGGAACCACAGTTTTCGGATACGCTGCTCTACTGAGTTATAGCAGGTCTTGAGTTATAAACAGGTCTTAGAAGGTTAAACAGGATACAATGGCGCGCGCGTGTTGTGTATGTGTGTGTGTGTGTTTTATGTATGCTGGAGGGGGAGGGGCGCTTTTTGTTGCACTAATAGTTTAAGAGAAACTGTCTTTGCAGGACCGAAAGTGCTTTGTTACATTCTACGACAACTGAACAGTTTAAAAGTAAAAAAAAGAAACCCTTCTAATCTGGCGTTAGTAAACCAATATTCACGATCTGAATCTTTATTAATAGTCGTGAAATGACTAAAGACAGTTGCAAGACTTTGCAACGGGAGGAGTTGATTTTAGGTGACATTATAGAGAGAGGTGTCTGGTTGCCAGTACAGACAAAAAGACAGTTGAATAATCTTCACGCATTGTGTCATTCATTTTTTCAATTTTGTGACGTCTAACTTCATACATACATGCATACAAATATATATATATATATATATATATATATATATATATATATATATATATATATATATATATATATATATATATATATATATATATATATATATATATATATATATATATATATATATATATATATATATATATATATATATATATATATATATATATATATATATATATATATATATATGTGTGTGTATTTGTATGTACATATGTGATTGTGTTTCAGTGAACTCTCGCGCGTGCGTGGGTGTTGCACGGCGCCAAAGGGGAAAGCACGATCCCTGGCGAAAGCAGATGACATAACCCGCACGTGCTGGCGGAAAGATGCCAAAGAGAAGAGAGAGAGAGAGAGAGAGAGAGAGAGAGAGAGAGAGAGAGAGAGAGAGAGAGAGAGAGAGAGAGAGAGAGAGAGGCAGACAGAAAAGTTGTCTGGTGTAGGCTTGGAGCTTTTGGAGCTAAATTTAGCCGTGGGTGTGATACGGCATATGCTCGGAGGTTACCTTGGCATACACGCATTGCGGTAAATTGCGGGAATAGCCAAAGACCTTGGGAATAACGCCACGGCCGCACGCAAACGACGGGCGTCAGTTTGTGAGGGCAGCGGAGGAAAGTGGGCATTTGATGGCTGTTGTTTCGTTTGGTTTGCGTACAGCGTACACACGTGATGATATCGCCCTCGCGTAAAAGATGGATGCGTATATTATATATATATATATATATATATATATATATATATATATATATATATATATATATATATATATATATACTGAACTGTCTTTATGCGACAATTAAGAACGGAGGTCCTAATTTCCAGTAATCGAGGCTAATGTCGGCAGACCCCATAAATTTTCTGAAGGTTCTTTGCAGCGTACCTTCGGCCCCTAGCTGCGACCCCTTTCGTTCCTTTTAACCCCATATTTCGTTCCTTTTACTGCTAACCTGATTTTGCAACTGCTTTGAGGTTTTCCTCCTGTTACGCCTTTCAGACTTTTCCTGTCAATTTCCGTTTCAGCGCTGATTGACCTCATAGCTCCCGGCGCTTGGCCTTTGATCTAAATTCTGTATTCAATTCAGTTCACCTTAAATAACTGAACAGTCAGTTTATCATTTTAGAAAAAAATCTTAATTTCAAGTAAAAATCATAGCTCGTTATTAAATCGTCATAGTCATTCTTTCGGTAATGAATGCTTTGCCTGGACGTCATGCAGGCGTGGTCAAATTGGGTGAGGGGGAGGGGGCGCCAACCTGTTGACTTGGCGAAGGATCATGTCTCGCCTATAAAGTGTAAAATATATTTAGAGTTTTACTGCTGTTCGTTGTTTGCCTGCTTGTTCCTGTGGTGGGCAGCTATATTAGCGCGCGCACACACACACACACACACACACACACACACACACACACACACACACACACACACACACACACACATATAATGTATATTTATGTATGTATGTATTTATATATAATTATATCTCTAATATATATATATATATATATATATATATATATATATATATATATATATATATATATATATAATATATATATATATATATTCATGCTGTCATGTCTATTAACATGACACACTAAGCGTTGCAACGTACCATTTTGAGTGATTGATTTCTAGTACATTTCAAGTCGTCCCCTTCCCCACAAGCTTTTCATCTACGGCAAAGCCTCATTTGCCCTAATTAAACGTTGACCTTTTGACAGCAACATTCCCCCCCTCAAGAAAACCCTACCGCCCGGAATCTTCTGCAGAATCCGGAATGACTCCATCACAAAATAACATTTCAATGCCTCTTTGCCTTGTCGTTGCGTTGCCTTATTTTCCTTTATTCTTTCTAGAATTGGAGACTACGAAAGGAAGATTTTAATGCATTAATGTGATGAAAAAAAAAAAAAAAAGAGCGCAGAGCGCAATCGATCGACGGGAAGAAAAGAAATGCATTATGGCTAATGGCTTGTAAACAGAATATGGCTGAACGTCGGTTTCTGAACTAGATTTCCCGGAGATTCTGGAGTAAGGATAAAGGACGCCTACGGAGGAAAACTCTCTTCCCTCCGTCCCCCTTTCCACTTCCTCCTCTCCCCTTCCCCTACCCCTACCCCCACACACACACACACACACACACACACACACACACTTTTTCGATTATTGTTGGTACTTGGCGTAGGTGCTTATAAATTTAGAGACAGCTCTTGCCCGTGGGTTGGAGAAACGGTCGGTACTTTCGGAATATTCCGATAATATATTGTTTTCACGATTCAGTGGATTAATTTTTTTCAGAAATATCGCACGTTGCTTGATAAATTAAGCAGCAGACGGTAATATTCTTTGTAGATAGCAATAAAGTTTTAGAAAAACTGACTTAAAACTAGAAGAGCTTTATAGCAATTTAATTATCAGTAAAGAAAAATGGTTCTTTGTATCTGGTAACCCTCGTGCAGTAATTTGTTGAAAGCATTTGTTGCTGGTCTGGACACCCCTTAAGGTTTTGACTGGGTCTGGCATAAAGACTACTCTCTCTCTCTCTCTCTCTCCCCTCTAATCCTGCTCATTCATATGCAGAGGACGTCAGTCTTCCACAAATCTTTTTTATTTTCTCTCTCGAGCTCTTCTGAGAATACGAGAATTCTATTTTTTCGAGTTTTTCCACTCTGTTGAGTGCTCTTGTTCCTTTCCTTTCTTAGGGCAAGTCTTGCTGCCCTTCTGGTGTTCACCTGATTGGTAAGGCATTGATTGTTCTGTGATCTCGGCATCTTTTATCATCATCATCTTCTCCTGTCATAAAATATGAATGTTGTTTTACTTTGTAAGAAATTCTCTTGAGTAATTTTGATATTGCTGACATATGTCCCTCCTCAGTTACATTAACTTCCCTTTTGACAATATGTTGCACCTACGTAAAATCAGTGAGGGTTTGGTTTATATTAAACATTCAGTAGTAATTTCTGTCTTGAAAGCGAATGCGCGCAATCGGGTGTTTTTATTCAACATTTGTGAAGGCAAATGAATCAACATAAAAAAATAAAGAAAATTAAATTTGATTGGAAATATGTGAAAATAAAAGTAAATAAAATCTAAATAAGAATGATGAATGAAAATAAGTAAAAAAAAAAAAATACAAATAAATGATAAAATTTCGATGGCAACTTTTTAGGAATATTCCCAAACGTCGCTGATCTGCATTTGATCCTTGTCAGATCCTGCTAGTTTTGTAAACTCTTTCTTCATTTTCATTCATGTAAAAAATGTTTTCATCATCATCATTGTCGCATTAACTGCCGAATTTTTTGAAGGGGAAAACTTCGAAACACACTGGCTTTTGTTTCCCATCTTTATTCTGCGTCCGAACATTGTCTTTTTACCTTTTTTTTTTTTTTTTTTTTTTGCCCATTCCTTCCTTTTACTCATCAACTTTATCTCGTATATATTCACAGAAAGGTAAATCCATTATTTAGATACTTTTTGGTGTCTAAAATTTTTTTACTCTCTCTCTCTCTCTCTCTCTCTCTCTCTCTCTCTCTCTCTCTCTCTCTCTCTCTCTCTCTCTCTCTCTCTCTCTCCAGCAAAATGCTGGAGTATATAAATCCATTACTTATATATTTTTTGGTGTGTAAATTTGGTTACGGCCTCTCTCTCTCTCTCTCTCTCTCTCTCTCTCCAGCCAAATGCTAATGTAAAACTATTACTTAGATATTTTTTGGTGTCTTAAATTTTTGTTACTCTCTCTCTCTCTCTCTCTCTCTCTCTCTCTCTCTCTCTCTCTCTCTCTCTCTCTCTCTCTCTCTCTCTCTCTCCAGCCAAATGTTAATGTAAAACCATTACTTAGATATTTTTTGATGTCTAAAATTTTGTTACGTTCTCTCTCTCTCTCTCTCTCTCTCTCTCTCTCTCCCAGAGAAATGCTAAACCAAAATACTGACGGTTTCTGTTGTCTTAATTCCTGCACGAGAGACGATCTGTTATTTTTTTCCATCTTCAGCTGTTTCATTCTTTTTGGCAAAGTAACATAATCTCTTTTTTTTCCCACATTGGATCTTTCACTTGTCATATTAGCCCAGCCAGTTTCTAAGTTTACTTTGCCACAGTTATTTATTTTCTCCTGATTTAATTAGCCTCTACGAGTTTTTTTTTTTCAACTTGGTTTAAGATGGGTTGTTTTATCAAAGATACTTTTTTCGTTTTCCCACGAAATTCTGATTTTTTTTTTTAACTAGAAGCGATTCAGTAACCAAACGGATTAACATATATCACAAACAGAATAAACCTGACTTATAATTTATACTTTATGCTGCATCTTCTGAATAATATAATAATAATAATAATAATAATAATAATAATAATACAAATAATACTGGGTAACATATAGAGAATGCTACGATTGATACAAGTGATTGCCGAAGTTTCTTCAGCGCAATCGATTTTCTGTACAGCGTATATCGCTGTATGAGCCATGCGACCCATGAAACTTCAGCCAGGGCCCGTCGGTGGTGGCATGTCTAGAACGCTACTTGGACACTTTGATATTAGCTAACTTTAACCTTAAATAAAATAGAAAATAGGAATAATAAAATACAAACTACGGAGGCTAGAGGGCTGCAATTTGCTATATGTAATGATTGGAAGATGGATGATTAACACACCCATTTGCAGCCTCCTAGCCTCAATGGTTTTTAAGATCTGAGGGCGGACACAGAAAGTGTGACGGACAGACCAAAGCCAGCACAATAGTTTTCTTTACAGAAAATCTAAAAATGAACATTCTTTTAAGATTGGTCACAATCAGATAAATAAAAACTTGTATAAAAAGCTTTGTACATTCGTTAACATAGTATCCTACTGTCTTTGTCACAAGACCAGCTGTTTTTGCTCAACAAAAACTGAAATCTGTCTGCCATGTGTTTTAAGATAGCTGACGAAGTTCAAGACAGCTCGAAAAAGAGTTAAGGTATATTTGTTTCTTTAGGTTGCAAATGAATGCAGACCATTTGTTCATTTATTTTTCCTTCTCTAATGATTTGATCTCTTCTTTATTTATTTCCAACGACCTGTTATGTCTTTCGCATGAACGCCATATTCTTTTGAAGCTTGAATTTTTAAGTCGGTAGCCCCTTTGGTGGGCTTGTTCCATATGAATAGCGTTCATCTTCTGAATAATAATAATAATAATAATAATAATAATAATAATAATAATAATAATAATAATAACAATAACAACAATATGTAGCTGATGAATATATTTATTGGCTAATTTTCCTTCATTTCTTCATTTTTCTCAGTTCATTGCTAAACTGGATTTTCCTCACCAATTCCCTACAGTGTGTTAATTTCTGATATATCAAACTGGTGTTGACATTCCTTTAGTAATCAGCTTTTCTTCGAGAGTTTAATTCTCCTAACAAAGGGCATTGTTTATTCTGTCTGTCTAATTGCATACTTTGTCTTCACATGTCTGTCTAGAGGATCAAATTGTTTGGTTGAGCTATTTATTCTTGACTTTCTACAGCGTGTGAGCACACACATAGTTATTATTATCAAAAAGTTATATATACATATACGTATATATATATATATATATATATATATATATATATATATATATATATATATATATATATATATAAAATATATTATTATTATTCCCAGCATTCTACAATTCATTCCTTTTTATTGTTTTTAAATTTTGAATTCCTTTACAGAGAGAATTAAAGGTAATGTAACTTACATATGGGACAGATATCTATTAGAATAACTAAATATTTGTCCAATCATTTCGTCTGTAGAACTTATCGTCTCACTGGAGATCTTTCAAAATATATTACTTCACTCAGAACATTCACCCAGATCAGATGTTGGAGTTCTCTTCTTCTTCTTCTTCTTCGGTGCTTCTTGGCGTATAAAATTTCTTTCGTGGTTAAAATCTACCTTAGTCTTTGCCCCCACACCTGTCCAATACTGTATTTCTTATTGTCTGCTGGTCTGAGCTAGAATAGGACTTAAGAGTTGCTAGGCCCATTAGTCTGTAAAATTTGAAAATGATGAAAATTTTTTTCCTAGGTATCTTATTAAGTTGTGGTCAGCTTTACATTCTACTATATGTTTGATAATATATTTGTA
This sequence comes from Macrobrachium rosenbergii, assembly GCF_040412425.1. NCBI lineage: Eukaryota > Metazoa > Arthropoda > Malacostraca > Decapoda > Palaemonidae > Macrobrachium > Macrobrachium rosenbergii. Next base: position 3,266,079 of record NC_089747.1, on the reverse strand, counting down.
TTTAGAGAATATGACCATGTCAACAGAAAAACTATACATTTATTTTAGTTTTTTCTTCAGGGTAATCCACAACTCCTTTTAAGCAACAAGAAATATACATTTAATTTTATTTTTTCTTCCACAGGGCCCTCTAAATCTCCCTTTAAACGTCAAGAAATCCAAATCCCTGGATTGAACCCGGCCAAGATGTCGAAACTAGAGATGGTCCTTCAGTCTCCTGACGAGGAGAAACACACTGCAGACGCAGAGAGCGTCCGAGTACACGGAGACAAGGTCTTCTCGTGCGGTGACGACGGCAAGGTCAAGGTAGGTCGTGTCATTAGATTGCAAGTTTAGAGTAAGCCATGCCACTACACGGTCAATTTAGAGGGAGTCATGCCACTAGATGGCAAGTCAGGCCGGTATATGGCAAGTGTCAAGTAAGTCATGTCACTGAATGGCATGGTTGATGTGGCAAGTTTAGAGTAACCTATGCCTCTGTATGGCAAGTTTTAGAGTAAGGTATGTCTTTATATGGCAAGTTTAGAGTAGGCCATGCCACTAGATGGTAAATTTAGAGGAAGTCATGCCACTAGATGGCAAGTTTAGAATAAGTGATGCCACCGTATGGCAAGTTAGGTAAGCCATGCCACTATACTTAGACAGGATTTAGAGTAAGACCAAATGCCACTATGGCAAGTTTGGGAGCCTTGCCCACACATACGGTAAAGTTAGAGGGAGTCTTGCCACTAGATGGCAAGTTTAGAGGAAGTCATGCCACTAGATGGCAAGTTTAGAGGAAGTCATGCCACTAGATGGCAAGTTTAGAGGAAGTCATGCCACTAGATGGCAAGTTTAGAGGAAGTCATGCCACTGGATGGCAAGTTTAGAATAAGTCATGCCACTGGATGGCAAGTTTAGAATAAGTCATGCCACTGGATGGCAAGTTTAGAGTAAGCCGTGCCACTGTAATGGCAAGTTTTGAGTTAGTCATGCCACTGTAATGGTAAGTTCCGAGTGATTCACGCCTTGGGAAGCGTTAATTAAAGTGAGCCATGCCACTACGTGGCAAGTTTAGATAAAGTCATGCCGTTATGGCAAGTTTAAAGTAAGTCTTACCAATATATGATAATTTAAAGTCAGTCATGCCATTAGGGGGCCAAGGTCACAGTGGGTCATGCTGGAAGCCTATTGATCCTATCTTTAACCTCTCCATTGAAAATCTAGGCCCTGAGGTACGTATTTTTTTTTTTTTATTTATTGAGGGTACAGCATAATTTGTTTCAGTTGTTTGAGACAAATGGCTGAGGGGAATATACTGTTTAATGTAATAGCGGCATAACTTGTTATTTGAGGCTTATAGGATACGGTAATGTGCACTAAAAAAAAAACAAAAAAAACATTGCATTGACATGCTTATGCAAGAGTGGCCTACACAAACAACGCACAGACGTAAATGTGAGAGAGAGGGAGAAAAAGAATGGGACTAACCAGCTCATACCGACGCATACACAACACAAACAAAATGAGAGAGAGAGAGAGAGAGAGAGAGAGAGAGAGAGAGAGAGAGAGAGAGAGAGAGAGAGAGAGAGAGAGAGAGAGAGAGAGAGAGAGAGAGCTAGCTTCAGATGTAATCATTGATACACAGATTTATTAGGCAATATCTGCTTTGGTCAGAACTACTTTCAGTAAAAGTGATTAAATATTGCATGAATCCTTGACAGAACTATATAGCGAAAACAATCGTATGCAGTGACATGAATACATGAATTGGTCCCGACACTGAAATGAATGTGTGTAAAATTTTGGATTTAAATTTCCCTATTATACGAAGAATTGTGAGGATCCCTTGTATGTAATACATCATCTTGCCATTCTCCAATTACAAGCGGAAAATTCTCCACAGAAGACTGTCATTAAGTGTGACTTTGCCCAGTGACTTTGAAAGAAAAATCTTAGAAATAACTAATTGATTCAAGTGCAAGCTTGAATATACAAATTGAGTGAATATTATGATCCAGAATGAACATGCAATTTATTGGATTATTGATTAATTACCCTTGGTAAAAGAACGCTGTTTGCAGTATGTGAGACCCAAGAAGTTGGAAGGCATAGACCCTTTGCCGGATAGTGATTTGGAGAGCGTAATTCTTCATGGGGACAGGGTCATCACCTGTTCAGATGCAGGCAAGGTCAAGGTACGTTCACTTGCAACAACAAATAATAATAATAATAAGTAAATGCAAAATTAAAGGGCAGGTTCGTCCCTCCTTTTAACTGAGAGTGCGAGTTTTCCCGCCTTGGTCGTCTGCTTGTGATACCACTGCGAGGTTCCCGTATCCGGTGATTCTGCTGCAGTTCACTGTATACTTCCCTTGTTTTCGGTTTCTTACAGTATGTGATGATGATTTTAAAAAAATAATGATGTTGAGGATAGTGAATACATGTAAAAGAGTCTGGTTACTGTAGGATTCATTGCTAGTTGTTTTTCAGTGTCAGCAAAGTCGTCATCTTGTCTGAAATGTGAAAAATCAGTAATCTCACTTTTTAAAGTGAAAGCTGGTGCGGAATGTATTTCTTGGAGATTTTTAAAATGTGTAAGAATACGTGATTATTGGCTATTTAAGTTCTGTAATATCACGGACTCCAGTTTATCACATCAGCACAATAATCTGCCTTCTCTTTGCGGTAATGTCTCTCAAAACATGTTTGGCAGGGGTCTATAATGCAATCGGCATCACTGCTTGAAGATTTAAGATTGAAATCACACTACATCCATTTTGAAGTGGTCACATTACCTAATTTTTGAAATAAACATTATAGACCTATGAGCCCATCAATTCGTTCCCAGTTTTGTATTTAAATTCCGTGTTTAGTTATATTCATTCAAGAAAGGTTTTTTTGAGATATTCACCATTTTTTCATGAGTTCCACCTTGCGTTTTCAGAACTCCGTTTCTTACAATAAATATTTTCTTGGTTTCTTATACAAAAGTGGAGTTTTTCGTTATGATAGAGACAGAGATCGGCAGTTGCAAAAAAAAACTCCAATAAAGGACTCTAGCCCATAAGATACGACAGACCTGGCTTGCGAAAAAAGGCAGGTTATAAATCATTGTGGAATACAGAAGAAAGAAGAGAATTCTAAATTCTGGAGGTGGAGTGTATGAACGATCGATCAAAACCGGTTTAACTCTGGAGTTCCCAACGTCTATATAAAATCTGCGAGATTATGAAGCCGCACAGGCACAAAGGTTTATAATTAAATTCTTCAGACAAAAACTCGAAGTTATAAGAAAATGAAGTCAAAGTTTTATTTAAAAGTCCAGAGAGAGTCTACAGTGCTGAAAAGGAAGTCAAAATTTTATTTAAAATTCCAGAAAGAGTCTACAGTACAGTGCTAAAAATGAAGTCAGATTTAATTTAAAAGTACAGAGAGAGAAACTGCAGTTCAGAAAGTGAAGTTACATGAAGCCCAAATGTAATTTACAACTCCAGAAAGAGTCTGCAGTGCTGAAAATGAAGTCAAAATTCGATTTAAACGTCCCCGGTATTAAGTAACTATAGACCAAACCACTCAGCAATAATTCACTGATTCCGCCGAAAATTTCGTTAAATGTGCCCTCGAGCAAATGGCGCGCAATATTGGCCGCTGTGGCCTGATTGAGAGAAACGATGCGTTTATGAATCATCAAGAGAACAAATTGGATTTAGCGCCAGAGAGCCTCAGGGCTCTTAATGCTGCTTGTCCTTTGTTGCTGGAATATTGAATGTGCAAGATGTCGAAAGCAGGCAGACTGGCAGACAACGTCTTGCTTGTGTTAAATTTTGAGATGATTCCTCCTCACGTCTTGATACTTGAAACGCGCATGCGCTGGGATGGCAGAAAATACACTGCATGTACACACGCTGGGACGTCTAGGCCTAAATACATAACATACACATACGTAGGGTGTGCAGGTACAACACAGTCACTCGTACGAATGTTCAGATGCAATGTATCTACATACGTTAGTGTTCACGCCCCTCTTTGCGTAGGTGTGTAAAGGGATGGAGTGGGTGTCTGTGTGTGTATGTGCGTGTGTATGTATAGGGATACGAGCAGATGCACGAGCGGAGAAATGATTGAAAGAACATTATATTGAATTGATTTTTCAGCCTCGTAATATTTGCCATTTTCCGGGGTTTATCTTGTGTAGAGTATGTACAGTAAAACAATTATACATAAAGTTAGTCGCAACTGGTATAGGCCTATGTCTGTAAAAGCTTGAGAAACGTGAAATGAAAAACATAACTTGTTTACTTTTGAAAAATTCAGGGTATTGCAGTAAAAACTCAATTTGGTTTGCGGAAAAAATTGGTATGAAAATTTGCCTTTTTATCCTAAACTTGCAAAAAATTTGGTGGCAAGGTTAGTCATGATATTATCTCCGTTCTTTTTCAACTTTGCATTACCACGAAAAAAAAGTGGCTATCTCATTTTATCTGTTGTAGATACAGCAACGCAATACAACGTCAACTTGGTTATCATTTGGCCAAGCATCATTTGGTTAGTGACTTAAACCAGTCGTCAGTCAAGTCAGTTTACCGATTCTTCGGAAAATACAATGTCAGATATTCTCTGGGTATTACCCTAGCATGGAGATTGCCAGATTTCCCTCATTCACTTTAAATATAAATAAAAGATAATAATTAGCATGCTTTTGTGGTGATCAGTTTGAATGAATTGCCCTTTCTGTTATGTCATATTTACACATGCTGATAACGAACATTAGTGCACGTCATCTGGTGGTTTTTTAAGCCCGTCTAAAATGCAGATTTTTAAACGTTTTAATGCTTTTTTGTGCCTTGATAAAAGCTAATAATTAAAATGGTTTTCAGACACCGGATGGTCCGCGCTTTTAAATCCTGTACGCATGCTCTGGGAACGATTTTTGTTGTTTTGTTGCAACGCTTGTGTAGGCCTAAGTGCCTGCTTTTGATATCTTTTTTCCAGAAATTTGTACATTTTACTAAATCATGTGGAAGTTATTTTGATTGATTAAAAATTTAGGAATAAAAAATAAGGTAAATTTATATCATCTGAACGAGTCCTCCCCACGAACTCTGCTGGAAAGGCTCGAGTTTTAAAAGCTAATCGTCACTTGAGCAAAAATGTAAACACAGGAAGTAACTGACAGATTGTGACCTATTTTATGGTAATGTAATCATTCATTTCAAGCTTGATGTGTCTGTTTCGTTCCTTGTTATAAAAATGCTATTCACTTCTGTTTGTTAAATCATTAAGTGGATTTATTGAACCTCGTCTCAAGCCCATGGACTTCGGACTAGTTTCGTGAGTGTATGTGGATAAAATACCGCTAACCAGAATTAACCGTTTACTGTTCAGTTAATATACTTCCCGAGTATGACTAATCAAGAGTCCAACCAGCCATGATGACAACTATTTTAATCACAAACTCACCTTTTCGATTCCTTTCAAGTGAACCAGGAAGACGACCAACTTACCAAGTTGGCAACGGCTTCAAATGAAGTTTTAGATATTCCTGATAAAAGTAAGGCAGATTTATCGGTTTATTTGGCAGTGACGTTTTTTATAACTGGTCCTTCAACTTCTAAACGAGATTTGAAAAGATAATTTGCACGTGCTGGCTCATAAGCGGTCTAAGAAGCGAGACAAAGTGAGCCATTAAAGATTGGTATGAGAGGCTTCTGATTAAGTGCTTAAATTGATTAGGCGTAGGTGTTAGATATTTGAACGGAGTTTTAATGCACAATTTATCAGTTTGAAGAGGAATGTAGGATTGGCTGATGTCATTTTTTTTCTTAATTTGCTCATAAAATGTTTTGATTGTATTATACTTAAGAAAATATCCACGTGGGAGAAGTTGGTCACAGATTATACAACTAGAAGTTAAAAGGTAAGACAGGAACTGCAAGCGAGGGTAGAGAAATAGTTGGGATATAAAGAACGCTAACTAATTTCAAGTACTTGGTGTTCGTCAACAGAAAATGCAGTAGAGCGACGTGTCAGAATTGGGCGATCCCAAGGCCTGTAGAATACGTATTCTATAGACTAGGGGATCTGGTCCAGTCTTTTAAATAGAGTATATTCAAAGGACCTTGATCTGGTCTGTGTAGAGGCAAGTATCGATGTTCATTTGTTTGAGATCCCTTTAAAACTTAGCGTTAAGGTCTACGATCTCTGTCCAGATGAGTATAAGATATGCTGGTTTAGGTGTTCGGAACTTTGTTGCTTTTCTGCGAAACTAGATATTATACGGTGGTAAATTTATCCCAGAAATTCAATGTGTGTAAAGAATCTGGTTTGAGCAGCAGTGTCTCAGTGAGACACATTAAGTCAGCAGAGCGGGCGAGTATATAAAGACACAAATCGATTATTAGACTTAGTAATCTGAAAATTTTTATCATTTTTACAGCATTTGCTTTGTGTTATTTCATAAAATTTTATTAATAGTTGTAATTTGGCTCAGTAAATTTAATTTGAATGTAATTTGACTGTCTAAAATTTTCACAATAAGGGTGTATTTAATAAAATCCTCTGAGCACACTCATCCTGTGCAGTCATAACAATTTGGATTTTCCAAAAAATCGTAGGACAGTTTTAAACAGGTAAAATGCCGACTTTGTCTAGATAATATAAAAATGATAAGTATTAGCAATGGCAGTTTGAATAATAAACTTCTACTTTGTTTTTGTATAAAAAATTTGCATAATTTGAATAATAAATTTGTAGTTGTGTTAGTTTACAAACATTTGTATAATAAATTTGTAGTTGATGTGTTAGTATACAAACATTTGCATAATTTAGTATACAAACATTTGCATAATTTGGAAAATAAATTTGCAGTTTGTGTTAGTATACAAACAGTTGCATAATTTGAATAATACATTCATTTTTTTCACATTGGTCATTCTGGTCTGAATAGGCTGATGTTTAGAGGTTTGTTCCATACGAAGGTTTGCACGTTACGAATAATAATAATAATAATAATAATAATAATAATAATAATAATAATCCCCCTTCGTCCGCAGGTCTTCGACAGGAACCTGAAACTCATCAAGGATTTCACCGCCCACGACTACGCAGTGTACGACATCTTCGTCTTCGGAGACACCCTCTTCACGGGCAGCATAGACACGAAGATCAAGACCTGGGACATCAACACCTTCGAGCTGAAGAACACCATCGAGAAACACGAGGAGGCCGTCCGCAGATTCTGCACGGACGGGAAGTTGATATACGCCGGGGACGAGAAAGGAGAGGTGAGAGTGTGAGAGAGATTTTTGTTGGAGGGTTATGTTTTGGGGTAATGGAGAGAATCTCGTTGTGTGTGAGTGGGGTTTTCCAAAGGTTTTTGTGCTTTATAATAATAATAATAATAATAATAATAATAATAATAATAATAATAATAATAATTCTGAGAGCATATGAATCGTATATACAGTATGTATACTTGCGAAAGTTTATCCTGCTTCTTTGCATTTTTAACCATCGTTATTGATCCGAGCCATTATGAGTGTACCTTAGGATACTTACATACACTAATATATATATATATATATATATATATATATATATATATATATATATATATATATATATATATATATATATATATATATATATAATTGTATATATTATTGTTGTTATATTTGTATAAGACAAACTGATTTCCTGAAAAATTAACCACCCACATTCTGTGTTATTGTATTCGCCATAGACTAACTCCATCCTTTTTCCCCCGACCATAAGATGAAATCAGTCAATAGAAAACTTGTGGATGAAGAGAACAGACCAAAGCCAAAGTAACTAATTTTTTTTTCCATCAGGTACGTGGCTACACTCCCGAAGGAGAACTGAGCGTTTTGTACAATGTAGTTGAGGAAGTGTGGAGCATGTACGCCAAAGACGACCTTCTGTACACCGTCCGCGACAGAGGGCTTACTATCAGTCAAGTCAGAGGTGAGACGGAGTATTTGAATATTTTTAACCTTTCTTTATTATCTAATTTAAAAGCTATTTGACTTGATGTGGCTCAGGTATGAAGAACTGTTTATTCATTTTTATTTTTGTAAGTTAGGATTTCTAACAGTCCTAGTTTTTATTTTTGTAAGAGATCTAACACTTCCCAAAAGTATAATGATTCAGGCTTGTTTATAGAGGGTGAATAGGCCTCTCTGTTTCCTAAACAACATTGAAGGCTATTAGCCATTATAAAATTTATTAAAGTTAGACCTATGTGTCAGACTTTTGAGTGCATGTGATAACTGGTAAACTGCTGTCAAGTTAGGATATGCAGCTGTTCACTCTCTTTAGATCAAGCAGCACAATTCTATAAACAAACTCTCCCATATTTCCAAGAAAGAAATTTTATTCATTTTACTATTAGGCCTAAATAGAAGTGCAAATGTACATTTTTCTTATCTGAAAGCTACTGCCAGCAGATAACCATATATAGCTTCCACTCAAGCAAGCTGCCAGGTGGCTTCTCTCCCTCATTTTTTGCTGGTACTATTTCGATCACTTATGTTGAGCTCAGGGAGGAGACATACTCTCAGGTGGCCTTGTAACTTGTCATTTTGGAGAAGGGGCGTGTGTAACTAAGTTATTATATAGTTTAAACAGCTTTCTGCCGCCTTAATTGTATTTCAGTGATACATACTAGACACTGTAATTTCTAATAAACATCCAGTAATTTGAACCGTATCACCTGCTCTCAATCATTCATGTTAAACATCACAACATTCTTTGTAATGTCATGATATGCAAAGGATTTATATAAACTTCTGATATACTTATCATCGTGCTCTGGTATGCAGGCAACCATCAGAGCAGCTTATACCTTCCTTCCCCTCCCACTTTAATTGAAGTGTCTGGCAAACATAAAGTATTGCTTTGTCCCATTAGCCACAAGTACTTTGAAGGTGCTTTCCAAAATGTTTAGTTCACCAGTGTAATTTTTTTTCAGTGTATGCAATATCTTTTTGTAAATATCTTCCCTCTTTGTCTGCAGCTTTTAGTTACACTCTCTCTCTCACTTGATTATTGATAACTTACACATTTTAGGTTTGACAGTAGTCTAATGAAAAATCTTTATTATAGGACCTTTTGCTTCGATTTGGTAACATATAGACCTAATATGTAATCTAGTAACAAATTACTTCGTCTGACAGGCCAGATTTATGTTGAAAGGGTTGTAAATTATTAAAGGCATGAGTTGTTACTGCAGTGAAAATTTACCTTTGACGAGTTGAAAGGTAGTGTATGTCAATTTTTTGCTCGTCCAAGAAATTTTGAAGGAAACCTAGAATGTTTTCACCTGATGGTACAGGTAAACATTATGTATATGACTGCTTATAATGACCAAGGTGTTTCATGGTACTTTATATAACCCATTTGCTCTTTGCACATTCATGTTACCTGCGAGTCGTCATAACGCCATCAGTTATGCAATATTGTAATCTAGGGTCTGTTATTGGCATCTTCCCTTCCATTACATAGCTTTGGAATTCTCCTCCAGCTTCTGTCCTCGCCATATAACCTATGTACCTTGCAAGAGATGAGCCTATTACGTCATTCGTGATTAGGGTCCAATTCTTCTTTCCCCCCATTTGTTCCTGCGCAAATACAAACCCTTGGTCCTTCACTTACATGGGGATTAATTTCGGCGAAGCTGAACTGGCCGCTAAAGACTTAACAAGGCATTGTGGTGGTATTACTACTGGCAGGGTAGTTGGTTGGTAACAGTCCTCGGGTTTGTATGTTAGGAAAAATGCATTTTACTTTTAAAAAATGCGATTTTTTATTGTTTTCCCTCCAGGGATTGATGAAATGTGAATGAGAGCATCAAGCTTGCCCATTACATTATTATGGCAAGAAATTTTGTAATAGTTTTAAAAACTTAATTTATTGAAGAAATTATGTTACACGCTACTTGGATTGGGATATTGTACAACCTACATAACAAATAAAAGTAGGCCTAGTTGGAAAAATAATAATGTACTGTATTCCATAAATTGAAGTTTTAAAAGTCAGTCTAGAAGCTCTTATAATCACATAATAAGAATTACAGGCAATAAATATTTACTGCTTAAGCTTTTCACCCAGCCAGAGCCTTTCTTTATTTTATAACTTTGACTTTCCCAGGGGAAGATAACAAATACTGCCACTTGAAGTCTCTGGAAGGGCGAGCACCCATCTATGCCAATGATGAATGGCTTGTGTTTCCTGATACCTCTGGATTGAGTCTGGAGGTTCGAGACAATAACAAGACGTCTGGTTTTGCCCTTAAAGGTCAACTTAAGGTAAGGAAGAATGTAACTCTCAAGAATTAAGGTCATACTTATATTAAGTCGAAGTACTGGTTGTCCGTGTACATTTGTAATGTGTACTTTTCATTCTACATCCATATAAAAGTTAGGATTTTTAGTAGTGATCTGGTTTATGTTAGTTTATAGTATTCCTCACAATGACTACAGTATATATTTTTACTTGTAACAAGACTGAAGGGCCATTAGCATAGAGATCAGGCTTCCACAGAACAGAATGCTGGCAACTAGAACAGATTTTAGGTCTAATGTTCTGCAAAGAACACAAGTTTATGGTGCTCATGTACTTCAAGTGTTGCACTAATAGGGTGGGAAGAAATTGTATATTTTTGGTGTTGACGACTACTGGTTTTTGACAACAGATATGAAAATAAATTTCCAGTCATTCTAGTCAATCTGTAAAGATGGATAAATTTTACATTTTAGTTTCATATGGAATTCATTCTATTATCCATTAATCATAATTTGCCTTGCTTTTGAGCTAATGGCACTCTAGCTGTATGATGGCTGTAGACTCCTGTATCATGTCACCTTTTGTGTGACTTGGTAGCATGCAGACATTTTCTCTTTCACTCCTCCAGGATCTGGTTTGATTTTTATTGTTTTGTTCATGTTAGTACAGTAGTATAGTCATTGTGTATGTGCTTTTGGGGAGCCACTGCCATGCCCTTCCTCTTGGCTTTACTGTGAGTACCAATATTTCACTATATAAACTTGAGTGATTGCCAGCAATTCTAATGGACTTTCATCCCAAGAGATTACCTGTGCTTTTAATGTAATTGTGGGTTTGTTTCAATGTCTTTCAGAGAATTTTTTAATCGGCAGTTTTGCTTTTGTCTTTTTGCTGTTCACAGTAACTGGTTACCTGAACTTTTTGAGGAGCCATCAGCTCAAGAATTGGTGGGGAAATTTTACTTTTGTTGCTATCAGAGAACGTTTTTTTGTAAGGATAGCTCATCTTTGGCTCCCTTGTCCACCTCCAAGCCTGTCCCTTGGAGGAAGTCACTATACCTGTACAGTATATTGACCTTATTCCTTCTCAGAGATTATACCCCAAGTGCCAAGAGTTTATCCAACCAGTGAGTGCTTCTTTACTCCCCTCATCATTGTGGGGCTTCCTTTCACTAAAGAAGCTCCTGAATGCCCTTTTGTCTAAGTGGGAGTGGCAGCTTCCTACCTTCCTGGAGACTGATCAACCTCAGATGACAGCCATCTAAAGTTTCTTTGTTTGACCCCCTTTTAGATGAAAAATGTGGAATAAGTGAGATCACGGATACATAATCTCTCCATTCAAGGAAGTTCCTTAGCTTTCTATGGCAGGGGAGACTGCATCAGTTTCATGGTTTTTGTCTTCACCTCTGTGTAGCCCTTCAGGTCTTCATCTGGAATCCAGTGGTGTTACCTGGATGACTGGCTGGTTTTGGTATCTTCCAAGGAGGAACTGAGTACCATTTGACTATCCTCTTTGCGCTGCATTGGTCCATAGGGTTACAGGTCAGTGTAGAGTGGATGGCAGATCTATTGGATCCAGTTATGGAACATGCCCAAGTTCTTCCCATTTGAAGGAGCCTTTGCAAGCGGTGTAATTTCTGTTAGTTTTACACCTGTTTGGAATCCTTTCATCTTCATGTGTTGAGATTATCCTGTGTGGCCTTAAGAGAGCTATAGCCAACCCTTGAAGGTCCTCTTCCACTTACCTTTACCAAGGAGAGTGGGAAAGATACATTGCTTGGTGCAATTAATGGGGTATGCCTCCATAGGAAGCTTCTGTTCCAATGTTAGGATACTTTTTTTTGTATTCTTGAGGTCCATTCAGAAGCTGATGCAGTCAGCTATAAATGGTTTTAGATCTGTTCTCTAGTTTTCTCCCAGCATGGTGTAGGTTAGGAATCTATTCCAAAGTCTCTGATTAAGTCCCCAAATTAGGACTTACTGTAGTATCACATAACCACACAAGATATCCTTTGAACCTCTTTGATGCCTGTATTTGATCCGACTCTCAAGACTTTTTTTTTTTCCATTCCTATCACTGGTTGTCAATTGGTCTTCAGTTTTTGGATTTCATTGCTCAGACTCTGGGGTGGGGGTAGTAGCAAGTCACATCGAATGGAGGCATCAAAGAGAGGTTCATAGGATATCTTGTTAGGCTATGTAATACTAAAATAATTCCCAATTTGGGAACTTAACCAGAGACTGAGGAATAGACTTGTAATCTACACCACTGGATAAAACCTTTAAAGAGAACAGACCTATGACCATTTATAGGTGACAGCAACCACTTCTTAATGGACCTCAACAACATATAAAAGTGTGCTAACTTAGGGACAGAGGCTTCCTGTGGAGGAATGCTCTGTTCATTTTGCACTAAGCAATGTATCTTGCCCACTTTCCTTGGTAAAGGTAAGTGGACGAGGACCTTAAAGGGATGGCTATAGCTCTCCAGGGCCATGCTGGATAACCTCAATACATGAAGATGAAAGGATTCCAGATGAGTGTGAAACTGATAGAAATGAAGCTGCATGCAGAGGCTCTTCCCAATGGGAGTACTCGCGGGGGATGGTCCATGACTGGATCAAACAGATTTGAACTATTCCAGCTAAGGGTAGGATGATTCCACTGTGGTTTCTTAAAACTAGCCTAGCCATCTCCTCATGAGGGTGTACTTCTTTGTTTGTCCTGGGTAGTTAGGTACTGTCTGCAACATACTGAGGACTTCTGCCCATCCTCGTCTTGCTTTTCCTCCGCACTTGTCAGATGAAGTCCCCAATCTTGAAAAATACAGGTTCCTTTTGGCTTAAATAAATTTCTCAAGTGTCTTATGATGCTTTGAAAGACAACTCTCAGCTCAGGATCAAAGCCCATGAAATTTGTCTCTTCACTCTTAAGTTTGATGCGAAATTCCCAGCCATCCTTCCAGCAGGCACTTTATGCCACAATACTTGTTTCAACTTTTATCGCCATGATGTCGTCACGTGGAAGGGATTGCAATCCTTCATCATTTTCTTGATCTTCCTTCATATTTTGCCACACAATAGAGGCATGGATTATGCTTTCTGTAGTTTCCAGTCCTGCAGGAGGTAAGATTGGACCATTTTTCTCTTCCCAAAGGCTTCTGATCTTCATGTTTCCTCTCCATGTAGCCTAAATCGCTGTTGAGGCAGTTGATGATTAATAGTCTCTAATTGGGCATAAAAGAATGACTGACAATGGATGCTTCTTATAGATAGTCTGGGCAATGGGGCTATTCTTGTTCATGAGCAAGATAAGTTGGAGTGACTTGAGAGCCATGGTATGGAAGTGGAACAATTTATGATTAATTGGTTAATATGAAATATTTTTTATATTAAAAACTTTATGGCCATCACTTCTGATGAGTTTTAGTTACAGAAACTGTGAATAGTATAAAGCTGGCTGATTTTACTATTATCTGGGAAGACCTAAAAAGTACTAGTAATAAGAGGAAATGTCTTGTATGTAAACATTTGCAGTGATGAGCCATTTCTTTATGACTGAAGTTACAATCATTTGCTTGTAAAGGTAATAAAAATTGTTGTTTTAAAAATGATTTTGCCAACAGGGTCCCGAGATGATTGTCACAGCTGCAGGTGGCCATGGTACAGTGGTTGTGACAGGAGGATGGGATTCTGAGCTTAGGCTCTGGGATCTCCGCACAATGAAAGAGACTGGAAGATGCTCCGTACCAGGAGTTCCTAATGGTATAGCTGTTGGTGAAAATGGAGATGTTTATGCTGTAGGTGTTGGCGGTTTTATCTGCAAATTGAAGGTGTCCACTTGATTCAGTCCCGAACTTTCCTTTGGATTAGAGTCATGCATAAAAATATATAAGTATACAGTACATAAGATTCTACCTTTTGGTTTTTCTTGCACTACCTGGCTTCTTGCGCAGATTGCTATCATTCACAACTAAATATGGCTTCCATCCATTTCAATGTATGTAAACATCTTGTATCCGCATCAGTACATTAATTTCAGTGCTTCCGACATTATAAATGCCCCCAGTTATCCTCGTTTAAGAAACGTTTCAAGTACCATCTGCAATTCAAGCTGAATCTTCTACATGGAGTCAAAGTGGCATGTTGTCATGATAGGGCACACAATTGTGAATCAATGCCGATTGCTTGCATACAAGGTTCTCCTTCAAAGGCTTGAACATTCCAAGTGACAGTATATCAGTTCCTTGATGGTGATCCAACAATACTGACGCAAAGTTTGTTTTGGTTCTTTTGAAATTTTGGCGGTTATTCTTGTGAAGGATAGAAAACACCTTCTCATTTTTCTCCAGTGATGTTCTGTCATTGTCTTCTAGTGATGCTGTGCCTCTCCTGAAGTGCAAGTGTCTGAAAACGCTTCACAAAGCTCATTATTTCAGTGCCATTTGTCAAGTCAGGAAGGGTGTATAAGGTAATTTAGGATGCTGCTCTTTGAAGAAGCACCCTCAACAGTCTGAAAACTGAAAAGTAAGTTCTTAATTGTCATAATGATCAAGAGATCTCTTCTTTACTATATTCCCATCTTAAAGTAAACATTTGACTCTATAAAGGCGATAATAGTTATGTTTCATAGATCATAGATAAACACCACTGGTTGACACCAAGGTTCTCAATCCTTTGTAAGCTCAATTTGCATTTAATTAAACATCAAACTGAGGAAGACAAGTGAAAGGGTTTCATGCTATTGAACAGTCTTTCAAAGCGATCCAGTTAACACCTCAATTCCAATACAGTATTGTCAGATCCAATTTGGAAGGAAACTAATACTGTAGCTATATGAATGTGGTCTTCATCTTTCAGCAACACTACTCTCCCTTCTATACAGAACAGTTAAAACTTCCAAGAACCAAAACATAAAATCCTTCTTGTTTTGGGGTGACAAATTTGGTCCCTAGAATATGCATCTGGGCCTTAATAGTTTTTCTTCCAAGAGGCTGACTGACCAAAGTAAAAAAAACTAGGAAATTTCACTAACTTCTTTAGATGATGATGTAACGTTATGTAATAAGAAAAAGAAATTAATACTTTAAGTTTACATGAATGTTGTCTCCTGTGAGAGTAACCGACATTCAAATCACATAAGTGTACTTACGTCTTCCACCTGCTAATGCTACCCCTCTGGTCCTACAACTTCATTTTTCTTAGAAAATGTCAACTTTCCCTTACTTCTGAGCTGACAACAAAGCATTTCTGCAACTAAGATTAACTTCAGAAAGTACAGTAACTGTTTATTAATAGTGTAATAAAATAGTGCATATAGACGGCACAAAAACTTAAACTTGCAATGTGGTTATAAAAAACAAGTCTCTTATATGAGCCTCCATTACACAATCACAAAAATAAAATTTTGTGATCTGATAATAACGAGTAAAAATGAAAGGAAACCATTTCTGTTATGAGAAAAAAACTTCAGATTTATGGGTACAATATATTTTCAATGATTCTTTAATTAATGTCTGTGAGCTTAAAACCTTAGATATTACTCTCAAGTAGACTAAACTTAACTTAGATTATCATCAAGTCTCTAACATATTGGCACAGCCTTTTTTGGGGGGATTTAACAAGCTGTGTTAAATAGCTATGAATTCACATTTTAAATACTTAAGTACATCTTGATATGAGACATAAATGTATAATTACCTGAATAAACATCTGAGAGTTAGCAAAGATTCGATGGGAAAATTTGCACACAAGATACAAGTCACACTGATCTCTACCTTGTGAGAAAGGATATCTTAAAAGTGACAAAATAAATAGGCTAGCAAAACTATTAAACAAATCATACACAAAATGCTATACAGTATTCATAAAAGCAATAATCCTGTAGTCATATTAACAGAAAGTCTTGTAGTTGTGGAGATTCTGTACAAAATTTACAACTTAACCAAGCCAATGGTTTAACAACATGTAATGACATACACTTTACATAAGATCATATAACTGACACATGTGATTCAACCTCTCATTTTTCACATTTTCACTGTTCTATGATGGAATGATGAACTCTGCACTAATAATGAAGACAGCTGACATAATTTACTACAAAACTAAATCGTTCTGTCTATCAATCAATGAAATATAAATGTACCTAACAATACTGCGTGTAAGCAATGGCCTGGTAATCAAAGCCCAGTAAATCTAAAATGCATTTTAGAAAACTGAATAGACCTTGATTTTTTCTTATATACTGCAAAGTACTATCTTTCCATTTACACTTTTTTCATCAAAAATTCTCGCATAACAAGCATGGTGGCAGAAAACTGGACTGCATATGATAAAACACCAAGAATGATGCTAACAGTTAATTCCGATATAATCTTAAATAACCAATCTAAAGACTCTCTCGCCACAATCCTAATACCTTACTACAGCTGTAAAAATAATACTTTATGCGTATAACAATTAATTTGTACAAAGAACTGCAAACATTTCTGTTAAAGCTATTGCAGTACTTACTATTAAACTTAAAATATGGCCATCCATCCTACAGTCGGAAACAGTGGCATCACACAAAAACATCTAAGCAGCAATCAGAGAGCACACAACTACCCAAAACTGGATCAAATAAAATTTTATTACCCCAAAAAATTTTTTGTTTTTCTTTCTGTACAGCAATTAAAGTCATCCTACCAAGAATTATTAAACTGGACCACTTCAAATATTGTCATCCCCTCCTGAGATAAGAAAACCATTCTCAAGATTCCTCTACGACATCCAACAAAAAAGAATGACACTGAACAGCTCAATATCTATTCTCGGCAGTCCGAAATATAATCACGACCGGATAAAATATTGCAGAAATGTATGACAGTAGAACACACTCTATTTTCACCGGTAAAGGAATGGGTGGTTGTCATCTATTTATTGTTTTTGAACAGTAAACAGTTTTACCTCCCACTATCATGAATGCAATTTCGACTGTAATTCTACTCACATGCACCCTTTCTCCTGTGCTTTTATTTCAGAAGTTCTGCGACTATGCTTCTTTAATACTGGTGCTTGATCACAAGTTTTCTCTAATATCTTTTCTTTTACAGAATCATTTTCAAGATCGGTTTTATTTTTTCTTGAGGAGTACTAAATTATGTACTTTTAAGTAAAAAATGACTCCGATGTTTGTAATAAACACTGAAATAAAGTGCTATTACTTTTTTTTCATAAACTACACAGATGTCACTTTTTCTAGCTGAAGTTGTAAGAAGTAATTTTTTTTACCAACTTTACACTTTTTATTACTGTACAATTAATACACCTCCAATCACCAATACTACTACTACTACTGCTACTACTGTTACTGCTTACAATGATGATCACTATGAAATTCCTGTACAACTAAAAAGGTTAAACAATACAATTATAAGTGACAGCTGCTTTTACAATCCAAGTGCTCATCAAAATGTCTAAATTATTACTAGAGTTAGCACCCAAATACTGTTCAACTTGCTCAGAAATCAAGTAGAATCTCAAGAAAATAAGCCCATCATCACAAGATATCCTAAAATAGCAGACTATCACCGTTCTCACAACAACCTGGGTTAAGCTAAGATGCTTTCATAAACTGAGTTGGTCAAGAAGTGGTGTTAATTACTACTGCAGAGTGTATAGGTACAGGTAAGGGTGGTACGGGAAACCTACTTTGAGTTGAGCATCTCTCCCAAAATATACAGTACAGTAATTAAGTAGAACTTCATTTTGTCTTTCCCTTACCATTCTTACACACTGCTAACAATATTCTCCTGGGTCTCCTAAATCATTTAACACCTGATTCCTTATCACCTCTTCCCAACTATACTCTAGTATTTTGTCAGTTTCACTCTATCCAAATATACAATTTCTACAAAGCAGTAATTTATTACATAAGACATAACTGCTCTATTTTACTAGATTTAGACCAAACCCTTTGGTCAAGCTGCACTAGGGCTGACAAGATTTTAACACAGTGATATGCATAAAGTATTTCATATAGCTAGCCTAACATACCCAACCTTGCTTAGAAGGAAGTACTGCCTGCGATCTAAAGCAACGTCTTAGTGAAAGGCTCATATTTCGAGATTCTACAGTATAAAGTTAACCAGAACGACTTTTGTCATCTCAAACTAAATAAACCTTACAGTTGAGCCCTGCGAATCTAGAAATGGTCTCAAACCTTAACTTATAATGATAGAAAAGAAGTGTAAGTAGCTAAGAAAAATGGTGGCTTATGTGCAGACAACCAAAATCTACCACCTGGTAACTTACAACTTTAAGATCAATAAGACCCAGTGATTCAGATGCAAGAAGCATGGATATTGCAGTCATAGACTTACTACTGATAGGTCAGAACAAAGGATCACTGACAGTATTTGTATTTTGTGCTCTAACATACAAAAGCATGCATGCTAAATACAAAAAAGAATGCATTATGAGACTAGAAACAATTATATCAATATAAAGTCAATTACTGGAAATAGACTTTGGGTGATAATTATTGTCATAACTCTAGTAGTAGTAGTAGTATGTAATTAGTGGTAGTGATAGGACCTATTAAGTCAAGCTCACTGACTGACTATAAAGCAGTTTATGACAGTGCCAAACTTCTCAGTGATACAAGGCTAAGCCTGAAGGGTTTGCTCCATTTTAAGGTACATTTAATTTAACACATTACAGCTTCTTAAAATTCAGTAAGTGCCAAAGCTCAAAAGTTGAAAACTTTACTCAAATTTATTTAAGGAAAATTTGACTCAAAACTAACATAACATATGAGTAAGGGCTAATGTAGTATTGCACTCTCCACACAAGAATCAGGAGGGGTGGGCCAAACTTTGTGTAAAACAAATGGGTTCATTTGACGACTGATTCTTTCAGGGACGTCAATCAACAAAGTCTACCAATTACTTTTTGTGAGAGATTTTTAAAGTGCCACAACCATCTACAGAAATATTTAAATTCTAGTCAGAACAACTACAACTACAGCTATCTGATCTGCAGCCTCGGTTACTTTTAATGTCCGGAGAAGGCGGAGGATATGTCAGTGCCCCATTTCATGTCAATTCCCAGAAAACATTACAATCATGGGATGACTGACAACCCAACTAATCTGGTAAATAATTTTGAATGCCTTATTCCAAAGCTTTCATAAAATTCAAATTGGACACATAAAATCAGTGATGGCTAGTTTTAGAAGTTCTGACACGATGTACGTACTCAATTATAAAAAAATATCTTTGATTCAACACAACGTTTTACTAAAGGAGTATTCAACATGGAACTGAAACTTTCTTACATGACCTACGAAGCCAGCAAAGCACTAAATTCTCAATTATCTTGAATTTCAATATTAACACAATGCCTAACTATCAGCTTATACAATTCCACTATATAAAGTGCAACAAAATTAAACCTCGTTACACATTTATCGCAAAACGTTAAAATTCTGAAGTCATCACATAACAGTTTGTAATGTACAACCTGGAATACTATGCAGAGTTAATGATGACACCCTGATTGAAGACTAAAACAAACAGCTGTTACAATACTGGCACTTGTTATCTTATCAATATGCAAATGTACAGAACTTAAGATTCCCTTTGTTACCCACTCTTATTACAAATTTCAAAATTTCTGAAAGAAAGAAACCCTTCCCACCCTCCAATAACTCTGTAAAATATATATATATATATATTATAGTATATAAGCTTCAAATATTCTATGAAGGATGATACCTATAAATACATATGAGCATTCTGTATTCTTTAAACTATGTCACTCTAAAATAAAAATATAGTTATAAAATCAAAGCAAAATACAAATGAAAAAATAATCATGATTTTTAAACTTACGTTTATTCAACTCACTTATTCTATGAGATTCGACAATAGTATCACAGAAAATAACAGCAACCTAACGATACACAAGGTAAAATGTGGTGAATGTATTCCAGAAGAGGAATACAACGTAGGAAAGCATCACAAAATAAAACAAAATATTCTTGCGTCATTTACAAATGCACCATTCAAGTATATTACAGCAATAAAATGAAATGAAATCACAGCAGTTTTACAAGTCTAATATTCAGATTGAATCTGCAATATGCACCAGGGAGTTATTGTCTAGTCCATCCTAAAATATGCAATGAAATGTAATTATTAATTTTCATAAGGAACATGCCAAACTGCATGAAAATCTGAGTTGCATGACCTAACATCAATTGCCTAAACAAACTTCTTCCAAAGTTGATAACTATATCAGGCAACTTTTCCTAAGAGCAAAAAAAGGAAAAAAAATGAAAAATAAATAAAATCATGAAGTCCTCTTCCTTCAGACAGAAAATACACTGGAGGCCAAGCTCTAGGTAGTTTTAACAGCATCTGATCCAACCAATAAAAATTCTTCCATTCCATACTCATATAACTCTGAGAGTTACTATTCTACAATACATTTATAACATTCTAAATTCAGCAAAATAAGCCCAGTCTACTTCTGGGCTACCTGCGAAAGATGAAGTACTTAAGAATGTGGTAATAACAAAAAATTTGGTAACAAGCTTAAAAAATGAGATCTTTCTTGACCACATATTCTAAATGTCAGGTTCGTAAGATTTGCTGTGTAATGTCTCCAAATACAGTACTCAGAAATAAAACATTCTAATGTGCACAATACTTTAGGAACAAGTCAAACATTGGTTTTTTCTTCCTGCATGGTAGAATCTTTTCAGCTGTCAAACTTGTTTTTACACTGATTACAGTACAGCATATTCAAACGTACTGTTAAAACACTAAAACCACAGAAAACAATGTACGAGGACAATTACACATTCCATAATGCTGCTTCTAGGAACTGCCTCCTGGTACTTTGCAAATTTTCATCTTCATCCACTGAAGTCTAAGGTGCCATATGAGAAGTTCTACGACGAAGGTGGAAAGGTCTCGAAGCTGGGGGATATATTCGAGCCATCAAACATAAAGCTGATCCTAAAGCTAAACGATGTCTAGGACCATCTCCCTGGCCAACGGTTCCTCCAATTCCCCCACCAGGCAACTGGACCATAACACTCAACACTGCAGCAACTCCATCATCCGTTGGTTCCACAGCCAGCGGCCCTACATCAAAACCGTCCGCATAGCGGTCCTTCTTTGCTGCTCTTTTACGTCTTCCTGGTGACCATGGGGTGGGATCAGGGGGCATATCATGGATTTCAGAATGAAATTCGTCATCTGAATGAAGCACTAGTGTTATGGATGCACTGGGACGTTTTGCCATGTGCAGCATCTCGACAACGTGACGTCTTCTTGCCCGTCGCAGATCCACTCCTTGTTTGATTTTCCACACAACTACACAGACAGCAAGAAATAGGAAAAAGCAAGAGAAAAACACAGAAAAAAAGACAAACAGATCAATTCTCGGTTGATCCTGTCTAAAGAATATAGAACCAAGTGTTTCTACTTCATTCTCATTACCCACACCATACACTACAACAAAAAACTTTGCAGATCGTAAGTCATGTTGGTGTTGGGGGAGAGTAATGACAAGTCTATTGGTCACGTTCCTGACAATTAAAATATCATTCGATCTTGAAATAGTTGCAAAAGTCTTCAACCCCTCTGCCGTTCTTTCTATGAGATGATACTCTGTGATTGTCCGTTGTGTAGTATTGACAACTACCTCTTTTTTAGGGGTCATGGCAAAGCTGCTCAAGTCAAAAAGATCAAAGCCAGTCCCCACATATGTCCTCTTCAGAGAGGTCGCGTACATAACAGGTGCTGCAGCCTCTTCCGCTATGGGATAATTACCATCAATTTCTACTTGATGCAGCATAGTGCTCTGATTGACATTCACCACAAACGTGTCATCTCGCGAACTGAAGTACACGTCAGCACCACCTTTGGTAATATCCAATATCAACCTAATATCAACGTTCATAAATTTTGGCTGTACAGCAAAGAAAACAGTTTGTCCTGGATTAAGTGGGCTAGGCTTTGTATTACAAGCATCCTGAGTATAAGGATCCAGACAAAACTCTTTTTCTACACTCATTTGCTTAAAACACTGATGACCATTACTTGGGTTACCGATATACGACTCTTTACACTTTGAACACTGCTGCTGCCAACAAAATTTTTCATCTTCCTTGTCACTGTTACTTCCATGAGGCTTGCCATTACAAGGTGTGTCAGTGTTGTTTCCACAGTCACAGTTAGTCCCCCATATTGCATCACAAGTTGTGCCATGGCCATTGCACTGGCAAGGGCGGCAACGTCTCTGCATATTCTGGGTACCTCGAAAGAAACCAGGAAGGCAGTCATCACATCTAGACCCCGTTGTATTATTTTCACAATGCAAGCATACTGCATCTGTTCTAGCACCTTCTGTTACCTTCATAACAAGAATATCTAATAGTGGGTCCAAGGGGAAAGATAAATTTGATGATGCAATAAGCTCACTTGGAATACAATGGTTAGCATGTTTATTGCAATAATCATAACAACTGATACAATGGCCATTGTTCCTTGGGTCACCAACAAAATTTGGCTGGCACTTCTCACACTCCTCTCCCATGGTGTTATTGTGACACTTTAAGCACACATTTAGTTTATCTGGCCCTTCACAGTCCGAGTGGCCATTACAGAGACATTTCGTAGAGCAATTTGTGCCTACATAGCCAAAATTACATGAGCAATTGTTTGGTTCAATACATGAGCCAAACTGACAACCTTGAGAACATACAGGAATACAAACACTATCCTCTGTCATATTGTAACCTGGAGAACATTCACATTCATACCCTTTGAGACGATCAACACAAACCTGACTCTTGGCATCACAAGTATGATGCTGGTTTTTACATTCATTCTCTGGAGGGCAGACATCAAAATGCCAAGAAACTCGTGGCAAACTATTTGCACTAGCACTAGATACTAAACGAGAGCTGTACTGAAGCCTGTGGAGTGTGGTGATGGAACTATTTGCAAGGACATCTTTGAAATCCCGGTCTCCACATTTACCCTTGTATGGTGCTTCTAAACGCCCTTCAGTGCATACACCAAGTCCACCAACTTCTGTGTCAAGTGCACACCAACCGCACTTGGGCTGACTGAGGCAAAGAGAACATTCTGTAAACTCTTCACAAGGCCTGGGACACTGTTCTTTCCCCCCCGATAATATCAACCCACAAGTGCCACCCAAACAACGGAGAGCTATGTAACTAGGAGACAAACATTCTCCCAGGGATGGTGACCAATGGCACTGCTGCCAACCTCCTTCAGCCCCTAATGCACTTACACATTCTTCGCAACTTGTGTAATAATGACACCTCACAGGGCACTGCCTTGGAGGAGAAAATTCTACTTTGTATGAGGAATGACGTGTGATTTTACTCTTCACACAATTCCAGTTATACTTAGGCGTGGAATTCAAAGTGTAACCTGATTCCGAGGAACGTCGCACCTGACGTGTCCAGATGCAACGACGAAGGTCGTAGCACTTATTGCAGTCCGAAGCAATGCAAGTTCCCTCATAACATTTATCTGACTCTATGATGAAACGACCTGGACTACTGTCATTTCTTGCCTGAGAATCACACAGATTCTCTTGAGCACAGTCACTGTCACGAGGAATGCATTTACCCTTAGAGCAAGACAGGCACCACTGACAACGCTGCTCAGAATGTGGATGGGCTGGCCATTCAGCCAGGCATTCTGTACATGAGGTATGTTGATAGCAATCGTGATCCTCTAAGAGCCTTTCATCACAACGTACACCCACTACACTTGTTTTGCTACCACGAGGGGTTAGGCATGTAAGTGGTTCAGTGCGTGTGTTAGAATAACAATATGATGTATTCGTTCCAGAACTTTCATGAACAACGCAGTTAGCACACCCAATAACATCTCTACACTGGGTCTGATTAGCATTCAAAGTGCAAAGATCTGGAGGAATCTGAATCTCAATCATGCTTCCATCTAGAATGCCATAATACCCACCAAAAATGTAAATCTTAGACTCGTGAATAGCTGCACTGTTGCCAATAAGTGGAATGGTGTCATGACCTACTAAGGTTATAAACTTGTCATTAAGTGGTATCCACATATTGCACTTATAAGAGTATACCAAGAGCCCCTGATCTGAATTGAGATGGTCAATTATGTCCCCACCAATTATGACCATATAATCTTGAGTTGTGACTGCTGAATGGAAAGTCCTTGGAGCTGGAAGTGATGCTGGATTAAGATTTGTTCTATGATCTGGAGGGAGGACAGACCACTTCTTACGATTATAGTCCAGTGCATAAAGGTCTGGAAAATGATCCACTTGATCAACCTTGAAAGAATAGCCTCCATACACATAAAATGTCTTAGTTCCTTCATGATACACAGTACTGTGACCATATATGCCAATGGGAATAGCACCACTTGTTTGGACTTTGTGCCATTTACCATTCCGGAGATCATATTCCCAGATGCGTTCCAAAAAGCCAAACTCTGAAGAGGCCCCTCCAATAAGAACCAATGACTGATATTCCGAATCCGCTCGGTGAGTCAAAGTGTGACCTGCAAGTGCTGGTAAATCAGGATGAATTTTCAACTTAGTCCAGCTTTCAGACACGATATTAAATTTCCAGAAATCATTCAAGAATGAGGTACCGTTCAGTCCTCCATAGATATACATTTCCCTTTGCGTTACCACATAAGCCGCAGCATGAAAATATCTATTTGGGGGAGGCTGTCGTCCTGGCTGGACATTAACGGTTACTTGTTCCCATGAGTTGCTATTATTGTGTGTGTCAAATTTCTGGATATCATTAAGAGGTCCTCTTGACAAAGAATAGCCACCAAAAATCCATAATGCTCCACGATGATCAACCACCAAGGAATGGCCCATTCTGGGAAGAACTGTGCTTAGGTGCATCACAGAAGGGGCTATCTTTTCAGGAGAAAACAACTCTGTCACCACCACCTGAAAATCAGATAGGGCAGTGTAAAGTACGAAGTTTACACATACACTGACCTTCAATATTCTATTTCATAAGATGAGAGGAATTTCACTTTACTTTCTTAATACAAAATATATCATGTTTATGTATCTGAAGTTCTTTTAGTCATTATATTGTTAAGATGGAAAGAATACTAAGTGATCACAAGGACAGTTGAGTGAATTTATCATCATTAAGGAATTTGATACAAGTAGCTTGAGTTTAACTGGATCAACAACATAGGATCGTAGTCCTAGCCTGCAATTATTGTTTCTAAAAAATAAAAGGGTGAAAACTGGAACAAGAAAAAGTTGGAGAAGTTGAAAAGTTAGGTTTCCTGAGATACATGAGAACAGATGAAAAGAAGAGTAGCAAAGCATCTGGGAGTCACAAACTAGCTAAAACCACTGCATCCTGGCAGGATGAGGTTTACATAGGCAAGGCTGCTAGATGTACCTTCAGACATGAAAAATTAACTTTCAAATACAGTATTATAATTCTTCCAGATAATGTCACCAAATTAAACAAAAATTTTGCCATAAGCAACAAGAGTAATTACAATGGTAGCTTTTACACCTCCAGTGAAGTTCTGAAATTTACTTTCATGTTAAACAATATCCAAAGAAAAAGTATTACTGTAACAAAACTGAAAACAAATGTTCTTACCTGATGGTCACGTCGAACAATGCTACAATCTTCTCCCACAAAACCTGAAGTACACTCACAACGTCCATACGTCAGTGAACAAGTACCACGTCCCTCAGCTTCTGAACATTTATTAGGGCAGATTGGAATGCCGCAATCAACTCCAACCCTCTTCTCCTTACAAACAGGCTTATTACTGACACAAACCCTGTCCTTTCCTGTATTTTCTTTACAGCGGAGTACCTCGTAGGTTGCATTAAAACCTTGTGTCAAGGAAGCCTTTTCATAAAAGACTGTCATCAACCCACTGACTGACTGTACGGTCAGAGGGTATGATGCTCTGTTTTCACAGAAAGCCCCAATCTTGTTTTTCTGACGATCCCAGTAGGCATCTCCCGAGACAAAATCTGGAAGGCCATCGTATACATACACAATGCCTTCCCCACATCTAACGTTGATTTCTTTTATGGTGATCTGAATGACGTACGTCCTACGGATATGAAATGTCACAGTCATACTTCTGAGTTACTGTCATAAAAAATAGTACATACTGACATCAATGCAATTAACTCTGAAAAATATTTATAGCGAACTCTGCTGATCCATTACTGTTTAATATGTGATTCCAGAGCAATTTTGGAATGCTGGAAGGTTTTTGATGGATAACTTCTGAATATGGGCAAGTATGTTTCAAATAATTTTAGTAACTTGTTACTCAATTAATGTACATTTAAAATAAGATACATAAAATCTATAATAATGTACTGTACAGTACAATAAATGTAAATAATTTAACATCATTAAAAAATATAACAGGCTCATTCATCACTTATTTACGATTGCCTTATATGAAACAACTTGCTACTGAATAAAATGAAAAACTGTTAAGTACTAAAAATACAATGAGTAAAAAGCTTCAAGTAAGGCTTCATTTCTGAACATGTTAATAGGAGAGGAACCTTTTATAAAATACATCCGGTAAGTGGTCAAATCATCTAAACCTCTAATCCTAATATCTCATACCAATCGAGCAAAGATTTTGGATTCTTACTGCTTGTGGAACTTTTATTTAATCAGTACAGCTGAACTAACCCTGAAAGAGCCACTGAAAGGGGTTCCAATGAATCATTTGGGGTTATTATCCACATGCACGATGTCCCAGCCTCCAACTTTGTTGTTTGAGCTCCCAAATGTCCGTAAGATGCTTTGGTCAATATATTGCGAGCACTGCACTCCCGATAACAACGTCCTCCATTGCGTGGGTCACCATAAAACCCTTAAAAGGAAAGACCAATATTTATAGTATAACAAATTCTAGGATGCATAACAGGAAAAAAGGTATGTTGTACAATATTTTCATTACAAAATATGAAATAAAGCCTAGTCAACAGAGTCAAAGCTAAGACAGTAAGTCTTAGTGCAGAATAAGCAATGACTTCTACTAAATACAATTACAAACTTGGAATAAAAAGCCATTAGAAGGTATATCATACAGTACTTAGCTACAAATACCTGGTAGACACTTGTGGCAGTTGTGGCCATAGGTGTTATGAATACAAAAACAATATCCAGTGGTTTGGTCACATCGTCCCTTAGATTCATCTGAATGATCGTTGCAGTTGCACATCTGACACCCAACAGTTGTGGCATTACCAAAACTCCCAGGCCTGCAGGTACAATAAGGTTTATATTATTTTCTGATTTTCAATACTGCTAAAGAAAGGACTATAATATCAATCTAAGCAAGTTATGCATAAAATTACATCATCAAAACAAGACCAATTTTCAAATCAAGAGATTATGAAAGCAAACTGCTACAGACTCTTCACCACAGGCTTCTGTTAAAGCTTATCAAATCTGAACAAAGAGCAATGTTCATTTGTGTGTGCTTATTCTTGAGGGTATACAATCACTAAGTAAATCCTCAAAGATTTGGACTTTAAAGATCTGATTTTTGTGAAGATCTGAGGATGTTTATCTGGTATTTCACACAGACATAACACAATTCATGGAAATGAATGGAGTAAAAAATCTAATGAAAAACAAAGCTAACAAACAATTTGTCAGAAATTTTATATTTACATTTAAAGTTTCAGGTATTTATGCTAAAAATACATATAACCTGTTCAAAGGTAAATGTAAGAGAAACAGAAGCTCGAATCAAAGCCAATACTCACCGACATTTTTCACAAAATTCCCCAGTGGTATAGTCCTGACACTGATCACAGATGCCAATTCCCTTGTTGCATGTGGAATGGTTGTGGCATCTGCAGTTGATTGAGCAATCTGGTCCTGTCCACCCAAGATTACACATGCACTTGAAGTCTGGTGCACCTGAGCAGTACCCATGAATGCAGTTCTCATAACACCTGAAAATATGTAAACACTTATTGGTTACCATGCTGATATTAGTAATTGTCAATGGGGTAGCTTTAAACTTGTATTCTACATAATCCTATTTTTGGCAATCAGGTAAAATTAATTTAAACCCTTATCTCCCTGAAATAGGCAACAAAATAGTAATAAAGTCCGACCTCGAAAATTCAGCATTCCATGGTCCAGGAACTCCCATTGTCCAAGACATTTTTGAATCAGGCACCATTAGCTCTTGAATAACTATGAGGGCAGCACCACATTTCAGTTTTTGGATTTTTTGGGTTTCAGAACTGAAGGTTGCTCCGTAAATACACTAGCACAGTATTTCCAATGAAAACTTTCTGTGAAACTCAAAAAATATACAGCATACAAAAGAACCGTAATTTGTGTATATACGTGTATCTTCCGATCTTGTGTATCATGTGATCATTAAAATTTCATCCAAAAACATTATTTTATCAAATATCTAGTGTTTAGTGTATAGTGCAAGATGTATTTTCAGTAAATTACACTTTGATAGTCTTCCTATTCCTATCTTGGTTTCTGACGATACCACTGATAACACACATTACATCCGAGTTAGCTTTTAACTAATAAATGGGCCTAGAAGCCAAAGTTTATTAGATTAAATGCAAATCTTCATACATTAAATCAGGCTTACCAACACTGCGACTTGTCTAAGAATTCATCACTATTTCTTATAATTAACAACCACTTGCTATCGTGTGCAAGACACTGGGATTAACAACAGTAAGTACTGACATAAACAATCGAATCGAGAAACAGACGTTTGCCAACGTCAGTTACCTTAACTAACACACATTTGTTATGGGTTGCGTTACAGCTGTCAACTTGTTAAAAATTTGCTGAAAAATTTATTAATTTTAAACAGCAACTCCCATAAACAAAAAGAGAGTAAATCTTTATTCAATCTTCACTCAATAGAGAGGAAAGTGTTAAGAAAGTATGCCACTAAATTTATGGTTGTGCCTGTAGCTGAAGAAATAATGTGCAGGCCATAAAACATTTTGGAAGAGGCAAAAGCAACATCTGATACTAGCGAAATCACTACATCTTTACTTCATTTAACTTACTGCATTTATAAATAAAGTAAATTGTATTTTTAAACCTAGAAGTGATCATTTATGAAAAAAAAAAAAATCCAAAAGGCATCCCATTTACCATCTGATGTCGGAAAATGCAATCACACGTGCAAGTTTAAAGGAACAAGGTAGCGGATTTTTAGGTGTTTGCTGATAATGAAAGCCAGCAACGTTTGAAGTGCTGGAAAGCACTGAAAGGTGCCAGGAGATCAGAACACGACAGTGTGCTTTTAAAGTGGTTTCAGCTGCGACAAACCGATGGTGTAAGTATTTCCGGGGAGATACTTATGAAGCAGGCCAGAAATTTCATAAGAAACCAAACCTAATGAATGACAATGATTATTCATAAGCTTTGTTATACTTTTCATAACACAGCAATATAGATGTGGAATGAGCTGTCAAGACTGTTTACAAAGGGGGTTTTTTAAGGGTGATTTCTGTCATCGAGGATTTTCTGTGGTCTGGCTATGGCCTGGTCCCAAGGGAGCCAGTTTGAAGAGGTCAAACTGTAGTAATTTAAACTTAGTTCAATGAAACCACCTGTTGCTTAACTCACATACGCCTCAACAGTAGCATTAATAGTAATAAATGGTAGTACTTCTGCTAATTGTAATATTTCATCACTGCCCAAACAGATCATCTTGGAACAGAGAAAGAAAAAAATCAGAATCAAACCATGTAAATACCATGATACACAACAAAACACAAATAACATCCAACTCAGAATAAGGGATACATTAAAATACTGGACAAATTTTTTAACTTACGTCCTTTCACACGTGTCTCGGCCGTTTCCACGGAAACCTCTGTTGCAGGTACAGTTAAAACCAGTGAGTGTATTTGTACATGTAGCATTCAAATGACAATTGTGGAGAGCAAGTTTACATTCATCCACATCAGGGCAAGAGGCAAATGCCCAGTTGGTTTCCGATGCTTGTAGATCCACGATAGCAGAAGAACTTTCATGAGCTGCTTTTAGAAATGGTGCTATTATATCTGAGCAGTCACCTGCAATAGGATAAAAAAAAAATTATAAACAGATTTTACAGTAATTTTGTTTCATAAATATGAGCATTTATGTATTTGTATTAAGTTATTTTAGTACTAATTTAATGTAAATAAATAAAGGCTCATATCTACCCTTTATGTTTTTATATTAAATTATTTTAGCACTAGAAAACACCAATTACTATATAAATTCAAAAGATGATTTCACACTTCCAAAAGGCTGAAGGTTGGCCCTACTTCCTCACTTATGTAGTTTAGAGTTTCAAGCTCTGTTCTACAGTTAATGTGACTTACATCCAAAGTGAACAGGAATGAGTGAAACCAATTTAACTTCATATGAAGGAAAAACCACCGCTTTACAACAGCCAAGAGCATTAGTACCTTATACTAATCAAACATGGTTTAAAATGACAAAATAAAACCATATTTTTGAATGGAATGAAAATTATGGCATTTGCTCTGTACCTGGATGAGACAGTCTGTGTACTGATTTGTCAGCTTTGCTCTAT
This sequence comes from Macrobrachium rosenbergii, assembly GCF_040412425.1. Classification (NCBI taxonomy): domain Eukaryota; kingdom Metazoa; phylum Arthropoda; class Malacostraca; order Decapoda; family Palaemonidae; genus Macrobrachium; species Macrobrachium rosenbergii. The sequence goes on along the minus strand of NC_089747.1, from coordinate 3,235,149 downwards.
AAATACACAAAAACTCTCCCCTCCTATCTAACATTCAGTATGAAGCACTTATACCAACATAAATGTAATAACATAAAGTTAAAACTTATTTATATATTCTCAATTATGAAAACTTCAAATAACCTTTGTATCTGCATTTTCACTCCTACAGTAGTTGAGCTTGTTTCAGATCAAAGTTCATTATTTGGGAAACTGATAATGCAACTTCCTATTCCATTCAGTACAGATTTCCTTTATGCAGAAGTGCACTTGACGTAAAAAGGAACTTTTTATTGAGATAACACCATTAGGTAAGTATGATATTTTTTTTTTTTTTTTTAACAAATTCCAAGGCAACATAATGAGCAACCAAATGCCTCACGCAGGCAGGGCCCAAAAGAAAAATGTTTGGAAATAATTATATCTGAACTATTTAGATCCAATCCATATGTCTGAATCTCACAGGCAATTTAAATCTGAGGTATTGCTTACCAAATACAGTAAATCCAAGTGTCATTGATGCTACCATGCTAGCTGAGACTACTGGTATGCTTATCAGAGACATAATGACTACAGCAGTGATGCAATGTATTAGTACCCTAAAACAATTTAACTTGTATTTTACTAATGTATAATTATAATTTTATATATATATATTAATTTATCTTTATTCTAATAACTGGCCTCTGCTTTCTGTATTAACTATTATTTCCTGTAACTTCTTTCAAATGAACACCATATTCTTTGGAAGCTTGAATTTCAAGTCAATGTCCCCTGTAGGCTTGTTCCATAATAATAATAATAATAATAATAATAATAACACAGTAATTATAATTTACACATTTTGATGGTGCTGAACCATTTCTCTTTTCTCTCCACCCTTTGCTGTGATAATTTTCATTTTCCTTTTACATAAATGTGGAGCAATAGAATACCGTAACCTTGAGGATAGGCGAGAAATCTATATATTCCTTTTCGATGGAAGGCAGAACCAATTCTTACCATGCATTCTCTGTTATGTTTACTACCTTGAAATCAATTTTCTTACGAATACAAAAACACTACAATGATACATTCAATCTAAGCAAACATAATTTGGGAAAGTTTTTGGCAAAAACTACTATAAAAATATGCATCCAAAACTAACATTACACATGGAAGAATTGAGTGCATATGTGGAATTCCACTACGTGGCACATTTTCAAGGTTATACAACGCAGTACATACCTTTTTCTGCCTGTGAAAAGTCTCCTGCTGTACATATGCCAATGGTGGGATTGAAAACATTATAGCACCAGCCACAGTTCAGTGTCTTCATGCAGGCATCACATGTTTGCAGGCTCTCACAGATGTGGCACTCCGACGTATCGACAAGCAGCCTGCAAAATATTACCGTGTTCAATAATCAATTGTGTTTATCAATAAACTCAAAACCAATAATGATATAATATAATTTCCTAACAAACTGAATATTTCATTCAGGTCACTGAATTGCAGTTTTTCAGATGATTGAAAATTATGCAAAAGAAATTAGTTTTTTGAATGACAACTAAGTATAAAAGGAAGTTAAAGCTAAAGAAGATGGGAAGAGACCCCCCCCCAAAAAAAAACACAGATGAAAAGTAAAAGAATCTTTAGTAAGTCTACAGTGTGCCACACAAAACACACTTCAAGTGGTACCCTACACTGGAGACACTGAATAAAATGAGGTTAAAATCTCAAGTCTGATAACTGCTAAATTTGTAACATTTTGCAAGGCTTGCAAGATTCTAGTAAAACTCACACAAGAGAATCATGAAAACATCAGTAAAGTATAACACTTTAATTGATAATATTACTAAGCCATCATACATTATCAGAATTTTTCTCACCCAGAATTAGCTGTGTGCGGTGAAGAACTTGTCAGGTATGGTAAGGTTGTACCAATTGGTTCAGAAGCTTCAGTGGGACTTGGAATTGTGGGGGGCCGGAGGGTGGTTATATTTGTGTGATCTTCATCAAGCCACACTCGACAAGACCCATACTGGTAAACCGATGTATATACTGAGAACAGGAAGCATTCCTGCAAAAATATCAACAATCCTATGTGAAAATGTGTGCGTTAAATATTCTAAAAATCAGTGCAATCAAAGTTTACTGATCATATTCACTGTATGTTTGGTACAGAATTTTATGTGACAAAATCTTAAATAACACTCTACCTTTGATTCTTGACACCAAGCACATCTCCCAGGATCACCAAGGCAGGTTGTGCACGATTTTCGTTTGTGGCATGGGGCTGGGCATTTGCCTATTTCCATTATGGCACCAGGAAATCTCCCCTTTCTTGAGCAATATGCTTCATCTGGCAGCCACTCACAAACCCCCGACCCAACACAATCATTGCAGTATATATACTGTTCACAAGTGACACACTGCTCAGGTACCAGCGTCAAAAAGTGTTTTGTTGAAGGATCTGTAAGAGACGAGTTACTGCAATAAGTCTTGGGGTCTTGACGATCCATGCATGTGGAAGTGATGTGGCACCAACCACACTTGGCATCTGTAAGGCATGCAAGACAGGTATTGTGAGGTTTGCATGCAGCACCTCCCACACTAAAAGGCTCCAGATACTCTGAGGTCATTATCCCTCTTGATTTTGTGTGAGCATTCCACAAAATACTCATCATCCGTGATTGTGGTGATAATGGCTTCAGTGGTAAATGCACCTCCATTTTTGTTAAGTAACGTTGATCGCGTGACAGTACGGGAAAAAGTGCTCCTCCATCTGGTCTCCAGCCAGTCTCATGACTCTCTTGTTTTGAATCTATACTTGCAACCAATTCAAGATTTTTAGGCTTTTCATCCTTTGATATCCATAACGATGCATTTAAATGGGCTGGCTGAACATACATAATCAAGTTCTTTGTTGACTGAACTCCAACAGGGTGAATAAACCCCATAAACTGTGCCAAAGTGCTTCCACCCGTATGCAGCTCACGTGCTCCTTGGAAATCCTGAGTGTCAGGAAGTGAGTGAAGGGTTGTATTCAAAATTGCGACATAATCAGGATTTGTACGATCCACTGGATGGCGGTAACGTATAAACGTGATGCCAGGTCTCAAGTCTTTCAGCTGACAATCTTCTGGTGTGTCCAAATCGTGGCCATGTGGACCCCACCAGCCTACCTGACCTGAGAGATTGTCATCAGGAGAGCCACAACGACCCTGCCCGCCATTTGCTTCTTCTTTATCATGGCACTTGGCAGTTTCAACACACCATACACACGGGCCATTACGTGCTGTTCTCCCATGTACAGCGCAGGACTGGCAGGAATGGAGTGAAGCACAAAGTCCTGGACAATGAGTAGTCTGAAGATTATTTGTACAGTTGGCACTTCGAGTGCGGTCGTAACAGCTCAAATCTGTAGGGCACCATCCACATTCCAAGTTGGAAACACATGAAGCCTGGAATAAATTTTGAGCTTTAGTGCTTGTGAAATCAATACTGGTATGCTATAAGAAAGTATAATTAGAATACTGAGCTAAAAATCGTGACTTTCACAGGACTGACTAAGATCAGCACTGGAATAGTTTCATACAATGACCAGATTTATTGACACTGGTATTACTGTAATATTCTAAATTTAAGATTTTTTTTTTTTTACCTTTTCGCTACTTACTAACACGCAAACAGAAAAAAAACAGTTTTAAAAACCATTTAATTTTTTATGCTGTCTTTTAAACTTTCCATCAAAACTTCCTCAGTGTACATTTCTAAAAGCAAAAATAACAAAAAATAATACATAGTAAATCACAGAACTAATGTGATGTAACTACTTGTATTATTAAGGAACCTATCATGAAAGAAAACAGAATATGTATGACTGGACGTACCTGGGTGGTGTGTTTTCGGCAAGCTTCGTCAATGTCAAACTCTTGATTAGATGGCGTCACTAAAGAAGACGGTAACACATATGCCAGAACGTGGCCGTTCACTGTGCCATGAAATCCACCTACAACAACCATGGTGTTGCCACCACGCAAGAAGACACTGTGCCCATACACACCCTGTATCTTCGGATACGGAACTGGAATAAAAATAGTTTCATTATATTAAAGCATCCTCCCTCAAGAAGTCAGAGAATATTCAAAATCTTTCTATCGTGACAGAAAGGGTCTCAGAGAAATTTTACCACTCACTGTCTAGATACATTTTTAATTGATAAACCCTTTACACTACAAGAGGTATGTTCTTTTAAACAATAGTTTGTTGTTAACATAAATACTTTGTAAAATGTGCTAGATAATTAGCCCATTATGCTTTTGTAAAAACATAGGTATCTCATAGTGTTTGGGTAATTTTCGGAAAGTTTATAGCCAAAAAATATCAAAATATATGAGTTACATTTTTGGTCAACATTCACATAGTAAAATAAATCCCTAGTTTCATGCAAACTTAAAATCTACGCAAACCAATTTCTGACATACATGAAAGACTGGGTGATGTCAGCTGATGAGACATCCACACATGGCAGCCAAGGTGATAAATATACACTTGATCATCATAACACTTTTCTTCTTCCTTGTGTTTGTGCATATAACCCCCAAAAACCACCATGTAGTTCCCTGTTCAAAAACAACACAGTATACTGGATGAAGTTTATTCATTATAAAGCTGTTGAACAATGAAAATCATGAATAAAAGTGGATAGATATATTACAGTGCTTATATGTAACTAAATAGCCTGTGACACTATATTCAACTTAGGCCACGGGAAAAATGAGAGAAAGGAGTACCAAGCGCTTTCATGTTATTTCACCACTACAGTATTTAATGGGAAAGAGCAGGAAGAACTTACCAGCTATAAGTGCAGTGTGGAAAGCCCGCTCTAGCGGAATACGAGACATCTGGCTATTATGAAGCTTAGGATAATTGACCCGGGACCAGTAACGTTTGTCAACATCAAATGCCAACAGATTGTCAGACAACTTAGAAAACCTGAAACAAAATTACCATTACAACACTGAGCTCAAGCTAAATACTATATATCTAGAACTCACACACTAAATGATTAAAAAGATTACATAACAATGGTTTCTTAATCTTATGTTAGACTGGTAAAGAGAACAAAAATTATAAAGAGAAACAAGTGAGATATGAAGTAAACAAAGAATACTGCAAATCTGATGAGACGTTCACATTTAAATTAATAGTAACGTATTAAAACTGAACAACTGTATGAAAGGTATACACGAACAAGAAAACAGCTTGTCCCCATTAACAAACTGAAGGTGCTAAAGAATCACGGTTATGGTCAGCAAACAAATCTTACAATCTTTACATGCACCATATATGAACACACACTCTTTGACTATCTAAATAAACTTTACTGTACCACTCTCTTCTGACCAATTTTATAAACAAGAAACACAGCTGTTGTGATTCTCTGGGGAGTCACTGTGAGCTTGATGAAGGCCTTAAACCACTGTCTGGTCCTCATATATCTTTAATATTTACGAAATTTAAGAAAAGGTGCTATAAATGAAAGTGAGTATTTTTTGTGTCCCTGGTGGTTATGTCTTATATCTGTATACTCTTTTCTATTCATACTGGCTGCAATGAAATGATCAATTGTGGTGCCTTTAAAACTTTGTACACGACAAAAAAAAAATATTAATCCTGAAACATATATCACTTGCAATTACCCAACCCATTTTTAGTTAATCCTGTATGATAGCACATACATTCATTACTTTTTTCTTTGTGCCAAGTGTAACTGAACACACAAAAACTTACACTGCTGGGGTGCACCAAACACATAGCCTAGACTATGCCTAAAAGTGTTTGCCTGTTAACGAACACTTTCCAAGTGAGAACCTACAGTTCCTACCTTACAAAACATACAGTGGACCTAACAGCCCCTCTAAGAGGATCACAGAACCAAAAACAAAACTGAAAGCACCCACACTCACCTGGCTATGTCTACGCGAATGCCACCGTACACCAGCAGGGATCTGGACGGGGCGTGAAACACAGTCGAGTGACCTACTAAACGTACGTCTAATTCATTTCCACCAAGAACCACCACCTGGAAGAATGAATAAATGCAAATGAAGTACTGCTGATCTACTTCAGCATCTCGAGGTACAGTTAGGAAATACAATATGATATGGGCTTACTGACATCTGAAAATAAATAACTTCACACTTTATGATATGAATGATCTTATACAAATTCACGTTGCTATAAAAAATATTTCTCTATGGCATATATATTTTGTAATTACAATCTAGTATAAATGAGGTCTTCTTTTATATTATGCCCATTCATATTTCTGATTTGTGTGTGGTTTTAATTTTCTCCATGGACTTCACATAAAACATTGAGAATGAGTTGAAAAACAATACAATATTTAGAAACAACTACCACCAGTTCATTAAAAATTGTTGATCTTTGAATGATCTACAGTAATTGGATTTTTTTGCATGCCAACATAAGCATATAACTGACATTTACTGTTTATTACTAAGTAAAAGTGTAACAAACAGACACAACTACTCTGCATTCTACAAAAAAAAACATTGAAATATGGAAAAAAAAATACTTTTTTAAAACAGATACTCTTCATTTGCAACTTTTCAAGTCTTACTTAAGAGTTATCTAGTATTTACAAGCTTTCCACTATTATAAATGGTTACAAAGATTAAATGCTGAGCAGTTATCATTTTACAAAAATCTGGTTAATGAGGGCATCTTAACTTCCTGTAGGTTCAAGTCTGCACTCTCTGCAAGATCAGTAATACTTTTAAAACAATGATCACCACTGTGCAAAGCTACAAAATCTTGCACAAAAAACTATTGTTGCAAATGGTATTCAAGTTGAGCACACATTCTTGTGGAAGACATTGGAGGGTATATATTTAGGATCTACTGGTCACTTTTTACCAGATACAATACTGTACTTAAAGTAATTTTTATTAACCACAATGCCCACTTAATTTCATCAGACTGAGGTAATGATAATTACTTGGCCACAAAGGTTATGAACCTACATTTGCAAGTTTCCACAGAACAGAATAGTATAGAACAGTATGCTCTTATCTAATAATAAAAAAAAGGAGAACTGGGGAGCTTCAACTATAGTTAATGGTGCCTGCAAAATAATAAAAAAAAAAGAAATTCATAAAATAAAAGTTCTTACTATACTATAAAAGCAAATAAAAAATACGATTACAGTGACCTACTAGACAAACTCTCATCAACCAATTCATATAAATTGATGCAGTTCTAACCTTTTCCCACACTTTATCCCCTTCGAGGTTAATTCTGTACATAGCATTTGAAAATTCTCCGTGCTGAAGACTCCCTCCAAAAAGGTACAGCCAGCTATCATCCACAAGGGTCAAAGTGGCATACATAAGACCCGGAGGAAAATTTATGTCGTCGGTGGAATCTGGGTCATCTTTGCTTTGAGCTCGGCCCTCTAGGTGGCGCCATTCATCCAACGTTGTGTTGTACAACCATAATTCATTACTGACTTCACCTACAAAAAAAAAAAGGCTTCAATAAAAATCCTGAGTTACCCAAAATATCTGATTAAATAAAAAGTAATTCTCTCATTTGTCCAAAACCCAACATGAGGTCAGTTGGACAGCATATTCATGGGCATAATGGATGCTTGATCAACCTGACAGAGGTGTGATGTGAAGGTGCTGAGGGTGTAAAGACATAATAGTTTGGAAATTACAAGTCATTATGGTAGATTGCAGGAATATGCAGAGAAGAGATTGAATGATTTGCTGTAAATTTGGGTCTCAGCCAGAGGCTTGTTTTGCTTTTATGACTGTTACATTTTTCAACAGATAAGTAATGAGAAGGGGAAGATGACAGCAGATGTTTGTAGGTGAAAACATCTGTTGATGTTGGCAGATGATACCAAGTTGGCAGTTACGGAGAGAATGGAAGAGGATATGCTGATGCAAAAGTGTGCAGCAAATTGAATTTAGAAGTTTTGGGATGGCGAGGCAGAGAGGGGGACTCAGAAAGTACTGGCTAATGTTGTGGATTTAATGTTGGAACAGTGTGTGTGTGTGTGTGTGTGTGTGTGTAACATTCAAGGCCAACAGACTGTGCACAAGACAGAAGAGTGGTAAAGGGGTATTGCAATTCACGCTGGCTATAAAAGGTACCACTTCACACTGTCTTACACGAATGAAAACTGACTCCCATCAGTCTCTGAATTGTTCTCTAAGACTGTACACTTCTAAAGTTAGCTTTTAAAACTTATGATAATATTTTCTATATGCACTATCCATCAGACTTCAATTACAGCAAATGTTACATTTTTCAACTAAAATGAACACCAACATCTAAAACCATAAATGAAAATTCTGATTCAATACCATAATATCATAAAATAATTACAAGCTAAAAAAATCAGTGATTTTGGCAGGAAAAACTTCAAAACATGAGCTACCAATCATCTTTTCACAGCTAAAAATTTAATAAAAAATACCTTGAACTTAGCACTACTGCACTGAGAGCAGTAGTAACCAACATAGTACTATAACTCTCAAAGTTATTCCTACCTGACGTCAATTTTCCACCATACATGACAAAATGTTTGCCAAATCTCTCCATAACATGACCATATCTTGGTCCAGGTGTCATCCCTCTCAAACTATGACTTGCGGGCGTGTGATTGAGTTCTTCGCTTGGCCTTATCATGCGTCGCATCCTTAGTGGTTCACTTGAGAGAGACTTAACTTTGACACTCACTGTGTTGTTGCCATTGACTGAAAAAGTTAGGTTTCTAAGAAGTGAGCTGTTAGTGATGATGTGGTGCTCGGCCAAGCCTCTGAGTCGAGCAGAACGCTGGGCGTTGAGGCGACGGCTAAGCTGACTCTGACTGGATGGATCGCTAACATTGACCCATAAGCTGGTGCCTAAGTCAAACACCATTAGATCACCAAATACCTGATTCAGGTTATATCCTCCATATACATACAAACGATCAAGGTGAGGCAAATATACACTGGCGTGACTGGTTCTTTCGCTGAGAGGAGGTCCCCCACGCCACAACCAGTGCCAAGAACCTCCCTCTGAGTCGTGAGTTCCCAGTGAACACCCATCGCCTAAATAGCCCTCGTTACAAAGACAGTATGGAGCAGGCCTGGGTTCCCGAGGTGTTGCAAGGGGTCTTGAACAGTTACCGTGATTGGAAGCCATTCCACAGTTCTCTGGACAGTACTGGTGCTCACAACCTTCTCCAGTGTAAAGTTCATCACAGATACATTTATGATTCTCACAGTGACCTCGGTCTGAACAATTTAGAGGGCATTCTGTAAGAAAGAAGCAACATTTTTATAAGCAATTAATAATAGCAATCTGTCTTTAGGCTTGGTCAGAAATATATATGAGGAACAACTGAATGTTCAAAGTACAACACAAATATATAGTATTCCAAAACCATAACAACAATGATTAAGAGAAAAGGTCAATTTATGCAAGTTCATGCCTACATTCAATTAGTCATTATCATGAGTAATTTGCACTTATTGTTATCAGATCAATACCACAAATGCAAAATGTGGCTTTTTGATGACACCTGCTTGTCTGGTAAACCACTGGCAGGTACATAATGCCAAATACTGCCTTGATTTCGTTCATATTTCTATACCACTTGTTTTTATTCAGTACATTTCGTATCATTAAGTTGTAAAGTGTTTTCTGAGATTTGTATTTAATACACAAACTCTCTCTCTCTCTCTCCTTCAAGTACTCTCCTGGTTGTCAAGAGTTTTAAAGAACTAAAAGGGTTTTCTCTCTTACCTGATTTACTGTATTCTATGTTCCTGTCCCTCTTAGTTAAGTCTACTTGATCTTCCATTAACTTATTTTTGTTTACTCCCCACATAAGAGCCACATTAAATGGCAAATTATCAAGTTGATTACCATGCTACTTATTCTTCTCAAAATAAATTAATTTTCATCGCAAACTGGGCCTATAGTTTGTTATCCTTAGCTAGCCTTGCCCAAAACATTTTAATCTTACTCTGACTTACAACCTTGACCCATAGAGTTTCATCTTAAAGGGAGATGGAACATAAACACAGCAAGTTTCACTATGATAAACTGGACATAAACCCAAGACTAAAAGGAATCAAATGTCTAAACTGATGTACATGGGACAAGCTGACTGAATAAAGCATGGCTCTCTACAGCAATAGAAGGCATCAGTTGCCAACCTAGAGACCCATCTGATTTAAAAGGCATTAGAAATCCAGAGCCCCAATTTCTGAATAATCTTCTGCAAACCACTCCTTTGTGCAGTGACATGACTCAAAGAAAGAACTGCCCTGCTACGTTCATATTTCACACCTTAGGCAGTTGTGTCGCATGAACACTTCTTCCCCATGCAATTACACAAACAGGAATGAGGATCACTATCAAGATGGTGCATGTCAGAATGATCACCCGACCAACGTTGAGAAAAACTATGCCACACAATTCTTATTATTGCACATAATAATTACAAAATTAGAACACAACTAAGACTTAGGTAAAATTTTAAAAATCCTGGTTTTTAACCCCCACAACACTCAAGAACTAATCTGACAGACAACCACACTCCAACCAAACTAAACAAATTCAACTGTAAAATAAAAAATCATTCATATGAAACATATTTGCAGGATAAGTTAAATCAAAACTGGGTTCACTTCCCATACTAAAGCAATGAGGCATGCAGTATATATAAGTGAAAATGTTTACATTTATGCAACAATGCAAATTCATGAATACAGTATAAGTAAAAATCCTGTCTGAAGACTACGCATACAATTCTAATAAATGAATTATTCTGTGGACAACCCATGTACATACCAGTAACAGAATATTCTGCAACAAATCCATCCAGCGCATAATTTGTGTCAGAGTACAGGAGGATTAGCATGAACCCCGATTTAGCTGTTACAAGAGGTGGGACCGTTCTACCAGAGAACACTCCAAGCATAAGCGATTCATACGTGTTGCCATCGTACACGTAAATGTGGTCGTACGAGCATTCACTCTGAATACTTGTGATGTTCAGTGTTATGAACTGGCCAGGTGAGGATGCTGAAAAGAAGAAAAAAGTTGATAAAAAAAATCCTTAATACACCTTAATTAAAAGAAACAGTATATATACAGTATTTTCTCCTTGTCATTAAACGCCTAATGCCATATACAACGGTAAGCATATCAAACGTTGTCTTGTGGTGCCCTAGGAGATGAGTTTAAAAAGTTTTATTTACTTCAGTATGTATGATTCGTCACATAGAAACAATTGAAAATGACAATAAAGATGTGCTTATACCACACACACAAGTCATAATACAGTAGGCTACTGGTAAAAAAAAAAACTAAAGGCCTATTAATTCAATGGCTAAGGCAGGCTTCCTAATTCCTTCTTGTCAGGCTATTCAGTTACTGACAGCGCATGCCACAATTGATTTCATCTTTCCTTGGTACCTTTTACTATGTCATAAACAGACAAAAGTAAAACTTACATACACCTTGCAAAATCTTTTGACTTATTTTTTTGTAGTTTAGCATTTTCAATCCTTCTTACAAATATTTCCATTCCTATTTTCGTTTCCAAGAACACAGTAAAATAAAATGCAGTTGCAGAAAACCCCAGAAATTTCAATTCAATCAATTTCACATCCCATACCGTAAATATTGCATCGGTATCCCTGATTTCATCAATACCACTTGAATTACTTAAAAACAGCTCATTCCTCCAGGAGTACGATGCAATAAAAAAATAGCTAACATTCTTATCTTGTAATTTAAAGACACCCAGTAAATGAGACCATATACAGTAGTCCTAAATACTGTAATACACTGTTAAAGGAATGGGATTTACTACTTATCAAGTAGCCATGAGTAATAAGTGTATGGGTTATCCATGTATTGTGATGGGCAATACCTGAATACACAAGAATCCCCCTGACAGCCTTTGCTGTCACTTCAATAAGTTTTTCAATGGGAAACATTTCACATGACAAAGATCTGTACTGGTGTGCAGTTCAAAACTACCCACTTAACAGTCATCAGTTTTAATGCCAGCTTCACATACACGAGCTGGTTCCCAATATGCAGTACTTAAAAGCTTCTACTCAGAAGCTAATTTTCATAGTGAGTGCCTTGCACCTTGCACTTCTGGATTTCTGAAAAATTAAAATCTCTTCACCAACACCACTTGACCTTCCTTTAAAAATGTCTAACTCCTCTTGTGGCTTTCCAGATTCTGTTACGCAAAATGTTTATAACAGCTGGCAATGGGAATACCACCAAGTTATTTATGATAAAATACTGTACTGTCTTGTAAAACCACTTTAAAAGTGAACATGCATGCAAAAAGTTCCCAAATGCATGTGGAAAAACATGGAGCATTTCCAGAGGTTTCACATAAAATTCTTTCTTAGAATCACAAAGCAGAAACCCATACGTCTGTTATTGATCACCAACTCCAGGAACAGTTTATCGTGCAAGTTAATGTTGTCAATTTGTAAACATAGCAGCTAATATTATACCTAACTGAGCACACTACTTGACCCCTGAAGGATTTAAAAGATGGTCTCTCGAGAGCCTTGCTGCCATCTGTTCTGCCTAATGAATAAGAAGAGGTAAAGTTCTGAATGCAATATAATCTACATTGAATGCCCCCACTGAAACAGTGACATGACATAAGTTTCTACCATGAATGACAGACCATTCATTCACTGGTGCTGAAATGTGTCTCAATGAATACTGAAGGGTTACCTAATGGATCTCTTGAGGGTGAAGAAATTATTCTTTTTCAAGAGGGTAGACATGTTGCATTTCAAAATGAACATACAATAAACTGGTTTTTCATGTAAGGTTTTACATTGTGTCACAGTGGTGATTAATTATTGCAATGGAATGGCAATCAAAGCAATAAGAATATGCAATCAGAGCAATAAGAATATAAGAATTACTGATGCATGTCCTTTTGAAAGTGAATTGGTATTGATAATGTGGAAGAGGGATTCAGCCCATTGTGATGACCTTTGTACCAACATAAAATAAGTTTTAAGCAAAGGATAGTTACTTTCCACTAAGCCATAGGAGACAACATAAAAAAAAGAACTTAATTCAATTTTAGGTCCCAAATGAAACATAGTTACACAACTATACAGGCTATATCAGGTCACTACTGGTGCAGTACAAGAAATGAGAAGTAACTATCTGTCAAAACATTAAGCTGCTTCAAAAAGGAAGACCTATTAGCTGTGACCTTATTTCTCAGGGGAGACAGTGTGACCCCATTTCTAAAAGGAGGGAAAGTATGGAAGTCACATGAAGACAGGACAAAAAAGGAATGCTATAAGGACATTGACTAAAGAGAAGGGAAACCCATCTAAACACCCCTCTTATTTTCCTCATCTACTTTGACTAAATTACTTGCATTTGTATTTAGGCTGTCTACTAAAATTACAATCCATTCAACTTAATGGGCTCACCACCAAATACTTCCAGGAACAACTAACAGAAGAACAAAGCTATATGGACTAAAGACATAGCCGTTAGTACAATTTTTAAGTTACTGTAGTACTGTGCAATTCTCATCAAATTCATGGCATGAGATCACCTTTTATTTCTTATTTGACTCACGGTTTCCAAGATTAGCTATTTATTTACATACCTTACTATATACAGTCCTATACAGTATATGGTATGGTATATAAATATTGTACTGAATACAGCTAAACTTGGATTATAAATAAAAGATGACCTATGTCTGAAATTTGATATTTTTCAAGCAGTAACCCATACAGTATTTAAGATTTGTCATTCATCCTTTTTTTTGTGAACATCTATTTTCTTTAAATACAATTTTTATAATTTATTTTTCATGTGTTACAAGCTTAGTGTTTCAGATGTGAAGACCAATCTACACACATCCACAGAGCAAAAATGTTCAAACATCACAGAGAACTCTTAGAGAACGCTCCCCTTTACCAGAATGTTAAACTGTGGAAATACCAGTATGCATTTATTCCTTCCTCTCTTTCAACATGCTTAGCATGTATCACAGTAGTCTGAGTGTGGGGAGAGGGATCAAAGATCAAGAAGATGAGCAGGCTTGGCCTAAGCATTTTAATTCAGTTCCCATCCTAGTATAAGACTATGGTAGTTGCTACCTTCCTGTACTGGCATAATTGCAATGCAGATAGGTTGTGCCAGGGTGATTCTGACTGAGGATACCCAATACCGTAAGTAGAGTACAGTATGTGGCATACCATAAATGTTGTTAGTGTATTAACAAGATAATGATGAGGATTATTATTGTTCATCTGGGTAGAGTCAACTGTCCGGAAATTGTGATGTTCCACTCATTTCTGTAATACCATCATTTCTTTATGTGTGATAAATAATTTTGGTTAATTGTTGATTTATTGATTTCAAAGTATAATTCATAATATTACTTTGAAAATTTCCCTCTTTACAAAACATGTTGACTTCAGTGAGGCAATTTGCAATATCCCTAAGTTTAATTAGCTCTACTGCTCTTTAATAACATACCTATATTCACCAAAAGGCCAGACTCTTAAAAAGTGACAGTGATGGCCTTCCAAACTAAGCTAAGCATACCATGACAGTCAAAACCTAATATCATACAATTTTTCAGTGTTGTGAAATACATTATGCCGTGCTTCCACTTGCATATCTTATAGCTAACCTTAACACTCGTCAGCTGAGAGACCTGTTTGATTATGCTGAAGCATGAATGCCTTCATGCATGCACAGAAGAAACAATGCAAAACCACCAGACCAGTATTCAGGACAACGCTGCATTCATAAACATTATTAGCCCATATCAACCTGTAGAAAGCGATTTAATACTGTGCATGCCAGCAAAAACATGAGCAATGAAAATCATAAAGTCTTTATTATATTAAAACAATACTCCTAGATCTGAGGTTGATGAATCCTTCAAAAGAATCAATCATGTGCACTACATTTCCATAGTTCAAATAAATTCTTATTCCTGAACGGAGATGTATTTAATACTGTGTCTCTCTGCAAGGATGTTTCCCCTGTATGTCTACAGTGAATCCCTTTTCTTCATTTACATGCAGTCTACAAAAATAATATAAATTAATTCCTGAACCATTACGTTTAGATAATGGTACTTAGGCCTATCTCTAACCATACAATTTTGTTACGGCACTTAGGCTTATCTGTACCTAATGTAATAACAATAAATCGGCTTATCTGTACCTAATGTAATAACAATAAATCAGTGATGTACTGTATCATTATCTGCTTCACACACTAGTTACATTCAGAATAAACTTTGTTCCTTTCATACACTGTAGCTTTGGGGACACTGTTGTCTGAGACGTCATTTCTCTAGACCAATTAAGACAAACTAGCTATTTTGGATATCAGCTGCCTTTCATTTACCTTAATAAAACAGAAAATAGAGCTGCTTGCATGATTTCTGTCAAAAGAATCTCTAGGCTTCCTGCTTTGGTAATCTGTATAAATGAAGAAAAATTGTAGACCGAAAGCTACGCTGACACAGATCAAGGTGACTACAAAAAAATAATCGAGTCGATGGAAACAATGCCACGAGACACTCACCAACATAATAAAAGGGTATTAGTCGTATCACACCCTCCTGTAGGATAAGCCACACAATAACATGGCTAATGGGTACATTTATTCCTAATTTTTTGCCATAAGTATCCTAGATCAAGATTAGGCTGCACTAATCGTTCACATTCAGCAGCAATGGTTAAAATAAAAGCATATGATAGTCTTAGTAGGTATAAATCATAAGCTGCATGATGAAAGCAAATTATGATTGGGACTCAGTAAACTGAGTGAGTGTATATGAAAGCAACTTGCCAACTTCAATGTATCACTTTAAAAATGATAACAGATTGTCTACAGCCACATGCTCGTTTAACTTGATCAAGAAAACTTGCCTGATCTGACTCGCATTTGACTTGTCCATTAACTTGAAAAATAATGAAGCATAGCCAAGGTGTAATTACCAAAAACTATGGTAACAGGGAGAGGTATCGGTAAAACTGAAGAATAATGCCTTGCCACTCTGGTTCGGTAGGTACTGTACGAGTTCATGTGAAAAATGGGTGCCATGCTAAGTACCATCCCCTCTGGGATGTACAAAAAACCATAAACAAAAGACAGTAAATATAAAAATCATAAAAATATGAGTTATAATCCACAAGTGCCATAGGTTTGTTGAATTTCTCTGAACGAGTTTTACATTTTTACAGATGTATGGACGTGCATTCTGATACATGTGCAGAATAATTTCATTTTCTGACCTCACATCTATAGCTAGGTGGCTCTGGCTGTGACCCAGTTTTAAACTTTTCTGGACCTGGGGCCTTGTTATGATTTCTGCTTATGATGCTAAGGTACGGCTCGGTCACACATTTGCGATTCAAGGACGC
This sequence comes from Macrobrachium rosenbergii, assembly GCF_040412425.1. NCBI lineage: Eukaryota > Metazoa > Arthropoda > Malacostraca > Decapoda > Palaemonidae > Macrobrachium > Macrobrachium rosenbergii. The sequence goes on along the minus strand of NC_089747.1, from coordinate 3,218,689 downwards.
GCAATGCATAACTGTGTAATTTTCCTACTTGCGTCATTACGCTGTAATTACAACCAAATCGCCAAAAATCGCCAACAATCGCCATGAATCGTTATCACGTTGCCAAGTTTGGCGACATGCACCAAATGATGGCAGATGTTTTAAACCATTTAAAACACAAGCAGTCCCGCCACACCAACCATCATTTGTTGTCATGATGGCGAATAATGGTGATGATCGCCAAAACCAGCCACTGCGACATGTATGTCCTTGAATCGCAAATGTGCGACCAAGCCTTTAGTGTTCAACGTAAAGTGGGATAATGCACACTGACTTCTATTATTGGGAAGGATTTGCTGGTAAAAATAAATTAAACTTTTCTGTCGACTTGATTATCTTTCAACCTTCGCAGAATCTAAAGTGTGGTGGAAAACTAAAATTCCGTATAGGCCTTATGTAATAAAGTGCAGGATTAACAGCAATTTCATGTATCATTTGTTAGCCTCTCGGGTAAATAATGGATGTGCAATACAATGATTTTTTTAATGCAAAGATGGCTTTAGGCCTATAATAAATTAATTAAAATCGATATACCCTTAGAATATATCAGGCCTGTGAACTGATCATGGTAACAGTTCATTTCCGGTCCTAACTCGAACTCCACACAAGGGCTAGTACTAGACACAGCGAAACAGTGATTCACCCACACTGTTTCGCCATGTTTAGCACTATCCCCTACAGGTCAAATGTGGTAATTTTTCGGAAGACTCCAGCCAGCCATTTCAAAGGTGCCAGCTAGCCATTTTTGCATGAAAAACCATTTTCGGATTTACATGCAAAAATGACTGGGAAATGATAGGAACTAAAAGAACCTCATAATACCAACCTCCTCAGAACCTAGGGTGTTTACTGGTTACATTTTTGTCGTATTAGCTAAGGAGGGGGTGGGGGCCGGTATTTCATACCTTTTCAGATGTAATTTGATTAATTATTTTTTTCTGTTATTAAGAATTTATGAAGGTTATGTATTTAGAAGAATTTTTTTTTTATGTGATTTACCCATGAAAAGTGGGAGGTGGCTGGAGTCTTCTGAAAAATAACCTCAAGTGCATTTCGCCGTGTTTAGTACTAGCCCCTGGGGGATCAAATGTCCAAAAGTGCATTTAGCATAATTGAAACTTCGAAAAAATCCTCAAATATTTATAATTATTTCAGCTTTTATTGTGACAAATATTATTTGCAAGAATTATCCATATAGAATATTTTTTCATTTTTTATAAAGATTCAAAAGATATAAAAAAAATCAAGCAGGGACGTTCGGCCCGGAAACGACCATCATCCCAGACAACGAACAAAATGAAACGACGAATTAAAATAGGATAAAATAGACCTGCGAGCAGAAATGGCCCTTGACCGAAGACCAACCTTTGATAAGCCACTGGCAATGGGACGCCTCGGGGTACTTGCCGGGCCCGTCGGTGATGACGCCCCAGGAGCCCGTCAGGACCTGCCTCGTCCGGTTGCACGAGGTCTCCCCTGACCTCTCCAGCGCCCAGGAGGTCGAGCAGGACCTCAGAGCCAGGGCCACGACGAACAGGTACCACATGACGGCCGAAACTGAGCGAAATTAGGCCTGGGGGGGGTGACTTAGGTCTAAAATTTAGGCCTAGGGGCTGAATTGAATTAGAATGAGGCCCGGGCTCCGACTCGAGTCTTGAAATGAGGCCCAGGCTCCGACTCGAGTCAGCCTTCGCCCTGACGAGGGTCGGCCTTCTCTATCAACTAGGTCGTGACCTTGACAGGCCTAGGTCAGGTTTCGAAACGGGGGCAGGCCTCTGGTGGTGGTGATAAGGGCACGGTGTTCGGCGGGGGGCAGCAGCTGACGGCATAATACGTCGTACGAACGTTCAACGGCCATTATTGAAACGTACGGGGGGCGAAGGTGCTGAGGGTCGAAATGGCTTCGCGTCGACGATAGGCCTACGTCTCACGTAGGTAGGCCTAGGCCCGTAATCTCACCTATCATTATCATCATCATCATCATCATTACAGCTAGTAATTAACAGCTAGTACTAGAAGCTGTCTAAATCCACAACAATCGAGTCACTCGCGAACAATGCGGCATTGTGTGTGTCTCTTTCTCGATCTGTCTTTCTCTCTCTCTCTCGATCTATCTTTCTCTCCTTCGCTCTCTCTCCCTCTCTCTTTCTCTCTACCCTGGCTGCAACGCCAGATAGATGCGAAGCCACATCTCTCAGCTGACTGGACTTGATAATAATTAGCACTGCGGATATGTTGACATTCGTAGGGGTGAGGGGGGCCCGAGGGTGAGGGGGAGGGACGGGCGTAGGGGGATACTGCTGGATATCCACACACACACAAACACAAGAACCTCCTCCTACGGGAAGGGGGGAGGGCGATATCCACAAAGGTAGGACAGTTTTAAGTCCTCATTTTCTCTCTCTCTGTTTTGTTTTCACAGGGGCGACGCCGTTGCACCGAAGGGCACCGTGGCAGGGGCGCCACGAGTTCGATTTGAGCGTCGTCAAGGGGAAGGAAGGAAGGACGTCCCTGCGGCGGGAGGGCGGGCGGCGTTTGTGCGTGCGTTCACTTCCTCAGCTTGGACTGGACTGAAGGCCTCCTCGGTCCTCCTTCCTTCTTATAGGAGGAGGCGACTGTCATCTATCGTTTGCCCCCGGCCCCCCCTTCCCCCCAATGAAAATAACGGTGACGTCACTCAGCGGGACGTTTAAATTCATTCATTCATTTCTCTCTCTCTCTCTCTCTCTCTTCTCTCTCTGTGGCACGCACATTTTAAAATGGCCTCGAAAATATCGCTGCCATAAATATCACCAATTTGTGTCCGCGTCACTTACCTTTCTTTTCCCATAACAAGTATGTCTAACTTAAAATAATTCTTTTTTCATGTTGAAAAATCATATACATCAACCAGCATTAAATCACTGCTATGCTTCTCTCTCCCTCCCCCCTCTCTCTCTCTCTCTCTCTCTCTCTCTCTCACACACACACACACATGGGTACCGTGCTGGCATAAAGCCAGCTAAATTTAGATTAATAAATATTTTTGGTGGTAATGATTTATGAATAGATAATGAGGTCACGAACAGCAGGCACTGTCCTTTGCTGGACTCTCTCTCTCTCTCTCTCTCTCTCTCTCTCTCTCTCTCTCTCTTACCGTGCGGGCATAAGGCCACCTAAATCTGGAAACATATATAAATATCTCTCAATTACAGTGCTGGTATAAGGCCAGCTAAATCTGAAAATATATATAAATCTCCATGATGGCAATGATTTATGAATTAATGAGGTCACGAACAGTAGAAAATGCCCTTAGCTAAACTCTCTCTCTCTTTCTCCTTCTCCCTCTCTCTCTCTCTCTCTCTCTCTCTCTCTCCCTACCGTGCTGGCATAAGGCCAGCTAAATCTGGAAACATATATAAATCTCTACCATAGTAATAATTTATGAATTGATAATGAGGTCACGAACAGCAGGAACTGCCTTTTACTGAACTCTCTCTCTCTCTCTCTCTCTCTCTCTAAATCTTGATCGTTTCGTATGAAGGTAACTCGATAAATTCACTGTTTTGTTTGGTCGATCAAGAAAACTTTCGGGTGACAGACATTGCAAAAGACGCTACCAAAAAAATTTAAGTACCTGATTTTAATAGAAATCTAAATCATATATTTTCCATTGCAATTACAGCACTGTAACTTCGAAATATTTTAAATTATTACAATACAGATTACGTTGGACATTGCGACAGCTTCGTAATGTGGTTTGTTTACATTGCTCGACACAGATCGATGCGTCTTGCAATCACGTACGTACACCTTGCTTTGCCACCTACCATTTCCATGGCCGGAGGAATGTTCTTGTTTAGAAGAACATTCCACGTATATTATATAATTTATGAAGAATGTTTTTATATGTCGCGTGCCATTTCATGAAAATGGTGTAGTTTGGTGGTAAATAGTACGTTTTATTTTATAAAGAACGGTTGTGTTTGAAATCTTGCGATAGGTTTCTTGTGAATGGCGCAATCTTTGCACTAAAAATGCCGTGTATGCAACTTTCATTCATGTTTTAAACTTACAAAGGAAAACATAGTTAGATATGAATGCATTTATGTAAAAACCATTTAATTTAATTTTCGCCTTTACTTCCGGTATCCTAATTGCGATTACAACTCACGAAACGAATTACGCTAATCATTTTCCCTAGAAACTAAACATCACGTGTATTAACTCCAGTGCAATTACACACGCAACCTCAGAATGAAAATGACTCATTTGATATATGTGTTTGCAGCAGATAACGATGAAATCCACAGAGGGAACACCTTGCGTAAAACGTGATTGATAAGGATTTGCAGATGATAATGTTTTTATCTCTTATCTGTAGTGCATTCAGTAATGTGGAGTTTCTCTTTGATGAGGGTACCACAATGGTTTGTCACGCTAGCTGATAACCAGAGGGGACACAGAGAGAGAGAGAGAGAAGAGAGAGAGAGAGAGAGAGAGAGAGAGAGAGAGAGAGAGAGAGAGAGTGAGATCAAGAGATAGTCTCTGAGTTAGCTTTTGTCTTTAAATGTATCTTTTTGAGTTTCAAAATTTTGATAGTCTCTGAGTTATATATTTTGTCTTTAAATGTATCTTTTGAGTTTCAATATATATATATATATATATATATATATATATATTATATATATATAATATATATATATATATATATATATATATATATATATATATATATATATATATATATATATATACTTTCTAGTTTCTTTCATTCGTACTTTATACTTTCTTTCATTCTCTGACTCAGTTTTATTCGTATGAAATTTACTCAGACCAGGAATACAACAGAAAGCTGACTACGTGTGTCATCACGGAAGGATACGCAGCTCAGTGATCAAGAAAAATGTCTCCTGGTTTTGTTCAGAAAATCCTTTTTAATTTTGTTGTTTGACTGAGCTGGTCTTGTGCCAGCACAAATCCTTGCTCCTGCTGGCCTCTAAAAATTTAATTTGGCGCTAAACACAGAAATATGGCTGTTGTCCTATGAAAAATTAAGCACAGTAACATTAAATTCAATAATAATAATAACAATAATAATAATAAAAGAATTTAAGATTTCTGAAGCAGTTTTGAGGACTACAACTCAATATTTCTTTCTTACCCTTCTTCGGCAATTTTTGAAAAATATCAGCTTTCAAGAGATGAACCAGCGTAATTCTAGCCAACATTTTTATGCGTACACTGAAATTCTGAGGTTCTGATTACCTTTACATTGGTGGCGAGCTTCTTGAAGACCCGTTTCAACTAGCGACATCAATTTTTGCTTGAGCAACCAAATATCCTAAATAAGAATGACAAACATTCTCATTTAGAAGATGAACCCTATTCATATGGATAAACCCAACAAAGGACACTGACTTAAACTTCAAGCTTCCAAAGACCATGGCATTCATTTGAAAGAAGTAACAGAGGGTAATATGGAACACGGAAAGAAGAGATCGGTTACTGGGAAAGAAAAGATAAATTTATCAAGCCTGTTTCTTTAAGATATTGTTGATATATATATAAAAAAAATTGGAGTTCTAAAACTAAAATTAGGAACTCTACCACGACAGCCTATTTCTTTAAGATATTGTTGATATATATATAAAAAAAATTGGAGTTCTAAAACTAAAATTAGGAACTCTACCACGACAAACTCACCAAATGAGGGTCGGGGATACAGCAACCACATGCCACGCATGTGAAGTAGAAAATACACATTAACACCAAGATAAGAATAGAAACTATTGCCAGAAAGAGTAACATCACGAACATAACAATTAAGGATAGGAAAGCCAAGTTTAAGCACAAAGAATATCGAAGAAATTTTCAGTAGTGACCAAAGCAGTGTACAGATTAGAGAATGTAAGAGATATCTTAACACATTTGCAAGGACATTTCACCTCCTAAAAGTAGAAATATTAACATTTTTACTAAACATGTAAAGGGTTAACCACTTTGAACCACTGCTCATAACAATGTCGAATCACAACATTTAACATGTACCGAGACAGACTAAAATTTACATTACATCAATAAAAGCCAAACAGCAACTGAGTACACAATCATGTTCCTTACTTAGCAAAAAAACAAAAGCTGAACGAAAACAAAGTATGACTTGAAGACCAATACTGTACCTTGTAAGCAAACATATAAAACGTCTTCAGTAAACATTATAAATATTTACACCAAGATATATAAAACTATCTATAATATTACACTTTGGTATACGAAGTGGGATAACCGTAAATAAAAAAAATTACTAGCTTAACTTTTATTTCTAAGTAAAACATTCACTAAACATACAGAGATTTATTGTGCATACATTAGTGAAAAAACTTTAGGTTGAGACTTCCTATTTTCAAGTAAGAGATTGCATACTTGTACCTCCACTGTTTAGATTTATCCAATACAGAAAACTCATTTACCTATGTTAAATCCATAATACAAAAGATAATGTTAAACACAACTCAAAAGTGCAGCAGCTACATAAAACTAGTAAATACAAAATATTGTATTTAAGCTTCTGTCGGGTAATTTTGTGACAAATTTTGACCTGTAACCTTCCTAAAATCTGTTCTTTCAGAAACAGACATAAACATCAGAACATCATGGTACTGAATAATATAAAAAAGAATTCTTCTTCAACTATACAAGCCTCTTGAAAGAATACTACAACTGCCTACATAATAACAAAATGCAAGTTTAATATCAAAATGCAATTTTCTTTACATCTGTAATCACACTGTTTCTCGACTAAGTCATCCAATATATTGTGTGTGTTATTTTCCACCACTGCAACAAAATCATACTTTGCAAAAAGTGACAGAATTATCTGTGGAATACCATTGCGCTGAGTGAGAGGTAGGTAACCCATAAATTAAGGGACACCGCTGGCAACTGATTTCTTTCTTCAAATCTTCAGCTGAAAACCCATATGTACAGAGTCAATGAACTATAAATATAAGAGGGCTCTAATAGACTATAAATATAAGAGGGCTCTAAACGGCAACCAGCCTGCAGAGAGAGAAAGGCCATAGGAAAAAGTAATATATGTATAAATAAGAACACACAAGACATCAGCAGAAAGCAGGAATGTATTTGTTCCTTGCTTCAACATTTGGAGATCAGATGATTCCTGCCTGCTCCAGCAGTCTCTATCCCTGAATGGCTCATTTCATAATTGGTTTTGGCAGATGTTTTTCGGGAGGATGCCATTCCCGACCCCACCTTCCTCATTTATCCTTGCTTAGGACCGGCACTGAGTTGGGCTGGCTTACCCCCAAGAAACAAGTAATGGCCAAGAGATGATATTTCCCGACGACCAAAATCTTCAATAAATTTTTAAACCGCTAAATTTAGGAACAACTTTCTCATCATGTACCCTTGAGAGAGAATAGTTACTATTTTGGACCAAGACAGGCAAGCTACAACCCAACATAGTTTGATTTATCAAGTACCTGTACTAATATACTTGAAACAAGTTTCCAAAACATTACTTCTGCTCATAATACTTATTATAAAGTTCCTCTTCTAATACAGTACTTACTACAGTACAAAGATCATCAGAGTCAATAGAAAACTTACCTCTCACACACCTTTCCATTAACTTCTGGAGATGTACTTTGAACCAAAACAGAGAAAAACCCTGATATATCAAGTAACACATGCATGTCAATTTAGGCTGGAGAGACAGTATTACAAATAACCATGGAATTATCATTTGTTTACATGATACAAAAAACTGAAGACAAAGTAAACAAAATGAAAGGCTAACAGACTGGGAAAGGATGATACATTCGTGAAGTACAAAAGATATTACAGCATTTGTAATAGAGTACTACAAAAAATCAAAAATCAAAGAATTAATAATTATTTATATGAAAATTACAACATACGAGATACCGACTGTAATGGATACAGTAAAACAACCAAAGTACCTTAACACACGTCCTAGAGTGAAGACAATGGTAAGTGTATTGGAGGAAACTGAGATAAATGCCTGGGTCTATCAAACATAAATTCCTGAGAAATGGAGAAAGCTACAAAGGATGAAATGGCCTAGATGTGGATGTTTACCAGATGGGGTTTCAAGTGGAACGTTTCAAGACAGTGAAGTACAGAGAGAACTCAGATCATGTCTAACTGCAAAGAAGGAAGAGGAGACATAAAACCATTTATGACTGACGTACTCGACTGAGTTAGAAGGGATCTGTGCCTGAAAATTACAACCACTCACATGGTATCTGAATAAATACAGCATGATGAAAACGGGCAAAATGTTTATCTTTTACAAACCTATGCAAAAAGGGCACAGTATATTCAATGAAACTCAACCAATGTTATTCAAACAAACAGCTCATGGAAATTGCTCGAGTCACAAGTTAAGTATAGCCCACAGTGATTCACTCTGTTCAGTAGCTCACCCTCACTCTAGAGTTGCTGGTATCCACTATAGCCCTGTCAATTCTGCATTGTTTATTTCTCCACCAGTACGAAGATTTGTAACTTAACATTTTCTATTACTACTGGAACATACTTCATACAGGCATGAAAAGATATGTGCAGGCAATCAAGCAGAAACAATACAGGTGCTGATAGTATAAAATCAAGCAATAACCTGAAGGGTTTTGCTTAAGAAAGGTTTCTTCTCTACGGGAAAAGATGGTATTTATCTATCACTATCTAATAAGTCTGGTTTTCCTGAAGTTACTGGCTTTAGTATTATGCAACATCAAAGAAGGCACTTATAAAACCACGACTTGCTAAGTATAAAGATGACTATACTGTGTTGAAAAAGACATACAACAACATCTCTGTTACAAGAAAAATTATCTCTGAAAGACAACTGAAAAAACTAAACATACAAATTACCTTAATTTCTGTGATGATGTGAATAAGATTCAAATGAAAATACAAATAATGCTATTTGAAAGGACACTTTTGTGGCAGTTACTGAAATCAATATATTATATATATCACAATCTTGCTTTAAAGCATTTAACCTTATCAAATCTAGAGGTCAAGGGGACTTCTTTGACAGGAAAGCCAAGCGTTTTTCTCGTATTTCTTGAAGGTCTGGCTCCTTGTCAGGACTAGGCGCTGAAAAGGAATCAAGAATGTTAAATTACAAGGATTATGAAACAGTTTTTTCATTTTTTTGACATTAGATTAACGTTCTAAAGAAGAATTAACGTTCTAAAGAATTCAAATTGTTCTTCGATGAATACTACAGTGTATAAAATATGCAACAATACCAAAGACAATTACAACCAATTAAAAATGTACAAAGCACAACATCATAACCATCTTACCCTCTTCCTCTGGAGTTTTCTGATCAAGGCTCATTCTGAGGGCAGCTTGGAGCTGATCATCTTCACTCAGCTCCTCTTTTGACGTGCTGGGACCTCCGGAGTTGTGTCCTTCACTGGACATACTTAACTGAATAGCTCTCTGCAGGTCACTTTCTTCACTGTCCCCTGTAAATGTGTACTTTGGATTAATCTGACGACAGTGTTGCTTTAATGAATATATGCCACTAGGAGAAACTGTTAATAAAAGTACTCACAACAGTGACAATACAATGCCTAAAAGAATTTAATCTGAAGTGCAAGATAAACTAAGCAAGACTGCAAAAGGTCAAAGCAAATTATATACACTAGCTAAACAATTTAAATAAAGATATTCACTCAATTATCATTATTCAGAAGATAAACCCCTATTCATATGGAACAAGCCTACAGGTGCCAGTCACTTAAGATTCAAGCTTCTAAAGAGTATGGTGTTCATTTGAAACTATCAAGCGTCCAAAGAGTATGGTGTTCATTTGAAACTAACAAAATATAACAAGTTATTTTCAAGCACGATTCATAACTTACAACCATAAGCCAGTAGCCCGAGGTTGTCATAAAAGTGTGTACAGTAACTGCTAATTTCCACATCTTGTTTTCTTTGTAACTTTCCCCTTGACCGTGAGTTCACATATGAAATATGACCAGCACAGTTAGTGCTTCAGAGAAGGAAATTTCAAAAAAATCTGAGTACAAATCATTTAAGCTAGAAAATTATATCTATCCAAGTTACTAACTGAGAAGTTCAAGTAAATGCTGCGGCTGCTACACTGATTTTCAATAAAAGCAATCTTTTAGCTATTTAGATGCAATTTTTCTAAGTTAATTTACTTCTTTTGAATAAGATATGTATCTGGAAAAAGACAAATAGCAGATATCCACTAACAGCACCAATCTGCATAGTCTGTTCACATACATATAACAAAAAATTAGCTGAGTCCCCAACTGATACAGCTGGAATCACAGAACACATAAAATTTTAATGATCTTTTCTTAGAAACCAGACAAGATCAATAATGTGCAAAATGCAATTCCCTCTTTTGCCCCTAACAACACTGCTAAACTCTCAATGTACTGAGATCTTAATGATCAATTTAAAATAAGACTTACCAGGTTTATCCGGCGAATCTGAATACTGCAATGACAAGTTAATTGCTGCTGCTAAATCATCGCCATCAGGTGCTTGGTGGCGTGACGAAGCGGCAACGTTAGCTAGACTATTAGCCAGGGCAGCTTTGAGATCTTTTTCTTCCTGATTACTCTTTGCCTCCTCAGCCAGCTGTCAAAAGACAATACAGTAATAAATATCATGGTTAACGTCTTTTCCACATTCTTAAGAGTTTTCATGCTACATAAATAGACAATATATTTTACAAGTCTACGTCCTGAAGAAAGACACAGGCTGTAGGTTGAGTTTTTAGACGTATCTGCACTAACACTTTTACAGCAAAATAAACAGCTTTTGTAACAATCGTAAAATGGTTTGGAATTAAATCATTTTAAAATCTGGCAGCTTCATTCACATTCTTTTTACTATCGAAATATCTACGATATTTATGTCTACCTCTGGAAGGAGCTTTGGTTTGACCGTCTGAACAGCCGGTTGTATCCGCAGGGTCTGGTCTGCTTCTGACTCGGGCAATCTACCCTCTACTAGGAATATGGAGTAGCCTGTTGGATATCAAAATTCATGAGCACAAAATTTTCTAAGAACAATTAAAAATGTATTCCTACAGGGGATACAAACACTATGCTTCTCACATATGGAGTATCTTCCTACATACAGTATATATTTACTTAAATAACAAATGATTCATGAGTGCTGTAAATGTTAAAATGCATTTGGTATACAGATTTAGAGGAACATAACTACAGGCTCACATGATAAAAAACCTTAAAAAGTTTCAATACAAAACACTGCAGCACTTGTGGCCGAGGTAATTTTAAAAACATTCCCTGGTAGCTTGCAACTCTAAGAATACTAAAAGATGAAATAATACCGCACCTTCATGCTGTAACTGCGTCAGAAACAGAGATAAATACGTGTCTGATATTAACTCTGGAAAGGAGAGCAGGCTATTCAAGTTGAACCACTGGTATCCAAGCTTTCTGACTGTAAACCAGTGTTCTTTGAAGTTGCACACATAAGCTTGCTGATCTCTGGAAGAAATGAATAAAAAGTAGTTTTAATAAAAATATTAAAATCTTTTTATGTTACCACATAATAGATAAAAACCTATTTACCAATATGAAACCACTCAGAACCAATTACGGTACTTAATCACAGTTTGGCCTCCAGGACAAATGAATGGTAATTAATGGCAAACAGACTAAAGTAATGATGTACACTACCATATTTTTTACTAATTAGTGGAAGGAATCTAGATGCAATACAGTTTGTCCATGGATGAGCCCTGAGACTTGCAAAGCAGAAATTCCTCAATAACCCTGTCATACTCAGTCAAAAACATGTTGAAAATCTTTTAGAAATAATTACAACAGAATCCAATTTTCAACTCAATAAAATATACCACAATTAAATCTATATGCTAGAAGCACTTCCAATGACAGTTCAATTTTTTACATATGACAAAGTGGGGTAAGACAGCAGTGATCACAACCAAATTTATCTTGGATAATTTCTGAAATTCCAATGATAGCAAAAGAGAAAGTAAACATGACAAAATCAAGGAGACTACTATAAACCAAGAAGGATTTAAGTAACCCTAAAACATCAGTGACAAAGTATGTTGCCAAATGGCATTTGCCCCCACAATGCGTGATTCAAAGAGGGCAACTTATGCACGTAACACTAAAAGTTCGGAGCATTCTTTTTTTTAATTTCCAGTTGAATTGTTTTCAGCCTTTTTACTTTTCATCCATTCTCTCTGGTATCTTTCATCTACTTGTTCAATTCCTCTAGCTTCATCTCATTCCAGTATTTCCTGTCATCTATGAAAGAATCACGAGAACCCCTTCTACAAAGGACTGAAAATGTGACATAGTGACATAGCTATCTAGTCTAAAAATTTTACATCCTGGAGTGACAAGCCTGAGCTAAGATAAAGCAAAAATTCCACGCTATAAGAATGTATGGGCATTCACATATAACAAACCTAAAAGGTTATCAACTTACGAAGCATACCTCCACATGTCAGCAATAAAGGTCATACCTTGTAAACCTCAGCATCAATAACAAGGAAGGAAAACTGTTTAGATATACATTTCTGCTAGCAGTACCTAACAATGTGACATGCCATCTATAAGACTGGTAAAGAGTGACCCTTTGAAGACAATGATGAAGAACACAATTATCTGCCTGAAATCACTGGATAACTGTAGTTGCTGTCACTCCTTTTTCTAAGCCTACTTGGTGACCTCTAAGTCAGTTTGAGTAGGTAAGTATGGAAACTATCATGACATGCTAATTTTGGTGCTGGTTGATCAGGCTTTATAAAAGCCACCTCTATACTAAAGGTGATAAAAGTATCAATGGTGTCTGCTGAATGTACCTGAGCAGTCAAACAGGAAGCACAAATAATGTTGGAGGGAAGACAACCTCAATCTCAGACAAGTGGTGGCTTGCCAGTAACCAAGGATACCAACATCATCTACTTATGTCAAGAACAAAAGGAAACAAGGAGACTTAAAATTACATAACTCTGATGAAAACCCTTTAAACAACTAGTAAAACAGTAAAGTTTACAGGATTTGTTTAATATATCATGAACAAATGCAGAAAACATTTGATGAAAAAGGCAATACTAAAACAAGAAACTACAAAATAGGTGCCCTCTAGAAAAACCAGGGGAAAAGTGATGGTGTAATGAGTGAGAGGAGTGCCCTTTCACACTGTTACCTCATGTTCTAGGTAACTATGAAATACAAGTTGATTTAAGTTTCCAGAACTGGTATAGCCTATGATGACCAACACTGGAAATTTGTACAGCAATGATTTGCACTCTGTAACGACACATTAACAGACAAGAACTCATCCATTATAAGGCATATGGTTCCAAGAAAACCATATGCCTTAAAACAGGTGTAAGGGCTTCTATGATGGCTCATAATTCATTTGATTTAAATGAAAAAGATGTTATTCCATGGTATATTCTAAAAAGAAAGAACTACTTAAATTTAAAAAAAATAAATAGTAACAATAAAGACCAGCAGCCTTTATTCCAAACAATGCGAAGTACCAGAGCAGCTTACGTAGGATTGCCGCGAGCAGCTTTTGCCAATGCATGTGATGAAGCAAAAGGTATTAAGGTTAAATCCCACACACGGAGGGCTGAGGTAAGGACCTGAATGCTGAACATTCCGCTGTCATCCATGTTTACAGACGGTTGCTGAAAGAGAAGGATGTAATATATTACTCTTTTAAACACAATAATTTAATAACTCGTAGTATAAAAATTAACATAATCCTACAACTTTTACGTATTCTTGCACAGAAAGTGAGTGAGCATGAAGGAGAAACTGAATGTACTATATGCATCCAAACCTCCGAAGTAACAGAAACTCATGTAAAACTAAAAAGTAAGAAAGGAACTATATTGACTGAAGCAGATGCCTCCTTTACCTCCATTGTAGCTTATCTTCAATCAGATATCTATTCTAGTTTAGGCAATTTTGGAAGGGTCTGCTATCACCCTATCTCTAACAATGGAAGACTGGAAATACGTAAATAATATTACACATTACAGTAACTGCAGAAAAACACTATTAATTAAATGAATTACAAGAAGCTTTTGAGAAGACTTACCTCCATGAATCTCCTAAAATCATCAGTGTGCATTCCTAGTTCAGCCATATGCTGCTGTTCGGCCTGATCCATTTGCTGTGCAATGTCTGCTAGGTCAACAGCTGTGAAATACTGTCCTTGTAAAAGGTTATTGAGACAGTGTTGCCCACATAATAACCCATCTTGCTGAAATAGAAGAAAGTTTACTTGGAGATTTCTAAACATTTGTACTTGAGCAAAATAAATCCATAATTTACTATATTTACTCAAAGATCTTCTTTAATAATAAAAATATATGTATTACAGTCAAGGAATTAGATTTATGGTTTTAAAAAATAACACAACTTCACTTTTAACAAAGAGAAAAAATAATGACATGAAATGCTGAATAAAAAAATTCAGTTGGAGTTTTCTGAGACTTAGCATCTGATTATAATTCTCATTCTAAGTTGCAACTATTCACAGGTCAGATATTTGTACACCATGCACCATGTTTATAATTACGGCTTGCACAAGTCAGGATAAAAATATTTTCCCAGTTTTATGTTTCACAGATAAAAATGTTTTAAGGCAATACAGCTGAATCTCAACCTTTTGCTTATTATAAGGGATAATCTTCAGAAAGGAGTAGCACATACTGTTATAGAAAATGTAAGCAAGAATTATGAAGTTTTTGTTTGAGTATGGTGCATCTGTACAAGATTAAATACTGTAAAGAAGCAATCAGTGCAGTGGATGGGAGTCATAAACAAATTTCCACCCTATTCTGACTAATAATGGCTGAGTTATATGTTAAAGATTTACCAATGGCAATAACTTTTTTCATTTCAAATGCAAAATCGAACTCAAAACAACTTGTTATCTATTGGGTGGTGCCACAATCTCTTCCACTGATAATGATAACACCCTCTTGTACCTGAACTGAATTACTGTACAGGGATTAAGATCAAGTACCTCCCTACCTTAATATAAGGAATATGCAGCATGCAAAGCTCACGGGGAGCAAAAGGGTTCCCACTTGCTGGTCAGGCCCTGTGCGTAGTTTAGTTTGAGACAAATTTCGTATTTCACATTTTTACTAAAAGGCACTCTACAACAGGTGAGGGGGAAATCTCGCCTCTGGCAAAGTAAGGGCCTGGTTGTTTCAGATGTAAGTCACTTAGGTCGTAACATCCAAACTGGCAAACGGCCGAAATGGGTGTATATACTATAATAATTTGATCCCCGAGGGGCTAGTACTAAACATGTTATATATCCCAAAGAGTTTATGACCTAAACTTCATATGCCTAAAGTTGTGACGGCCTAACAGGTTCACAGCCGAAAATAATATGGCCTAACTGTCCCGAACTCTGGCAAAGTACGGGCCTGGTGTCCATATTAGCCTAGGTTATAGAAGGTAGCCTAAGGTTATGATGCACCCAATATTTTCCTCTATGACTTGTGGTGCTACATTATGGAGGGGGGGGGAACACTCCACTCAGGTAAGAAACCTGCACTGTAGGTTAGGTTAGGTTAGGTTAGGGAAGATGCAACTGTGTAATTGGATTTAGGAAATTTTTTTTATTTATAATATGCTTTATAATTTATAATTATTACAGACATACGTTACACCTACTACGCCTATTTTTTCAACTGCTCACCTTAGGGTTTTAGGCATTTCAAAAATTTCGTCTTTGTACAATTAACCTATGTCTGTTTTCCCCATGTTAAAACCCAATTTCCAATTTGGGTCCCTCAATAGGCCTAGGTTACAGGCCTATATACAGAAATAGGAAAATAGTTTTGCACCAAAAATAAGCATGAAATACAAAGTAAAACACTGGATAAAGTTTATTATACTTTACTGTCATATTTTGGCAAAAAAATAAAATATAAAGGTAAAGTATAACAAATGTCTCGTCTACGATAAGGTACCCGGGGTTAGGGCAGGCCCACGTCCCAATTAAAATAGGCCTACCCTGGTATGACAACTGAACGGAATAATCCATAATGAGAACAATTCTTCTATTCCTAACTAATTAATTTGTATATTTGGTTATTTTAAGCCCGGCCCAAGTTCGAATAGCCTCCCGTGGACGTGGGCAAAAGGGCCTGGGCCTAAATAGGCCTACTTTCCTCCTGCTCAATTAGCAATTACCATTTCATGGATACAGGCCTAAGCTTTCCATTCTTGCCTGAATTCAAGTGACGGAAGACGGTATATTACCTCTAATTATAATCTACTTCATAAAAGTAATTATTTATGTCAAATTCGCTCACCTTTTCATGGTATACGAGCTCCATCGTATGACAACATTGACATTATATCCTTGTTTATCTTCTTCTTCGTCTTCTTTCGCGTAGGAGTCCAGGTCTCTTTCTTGTTGCGTCGTATTTTCTCGCGTTTATCTCGGTTTATTTTTCACTTTTCAGCTTTATTTTGCACTTTATTTGAGTTTATGATGAATTTGGTATTTTCAGGGACGCGAAATAATCATATGCTCGACTTTTCTGACATGGATTATTTAATGGTTGCTGGAGAAAAAAACCTATGTAGGGATAGTAAAGAGAGTGTTGTAATTTGCTCAAATTGAATTTTGTTAGTTAAATTATAATCACGGTAACTTTTTGTTTATTTTTGTTTATTAAAATATCAGTATGATTTATTAATCTTGCAGTTATATTTCAATTACAATTGCGTTCTCTCTCTCTCTCTCTCTCTCTCTCTCTCTCTCTCTCTCTCTCTCTCTCTCTCTCTCTCTCTCTCCTCTCTCTCTCTCTCTCTCTCTTTATATATATAAACGCAACAGAACTTGGTAATGTTCTTCTATATTATGGTATGCGACTATACATATAACCGTATGCTACGAGACTGTTCTGCAGAATATGAAATGAGGAAACAAAGCCTGCCAATAGAGGCATTCATTAATACTTATACCCAATATAAGAAAGAAACTGATAAAATGTAGATAGATAAACGAGATAGTTTTAGAAAAGACAGAAGTTACACAGATCAAATATCTATAGAAGGTCATATGCAATTGGGCAGCAGAGTATGAAATTTAAGATCACCCATTGCATTTTTTTCTCTATTAAGAGAAGGAATTTAGCAGCAACTATAGGCCAAAATTCAGGAATTTCTTGCTCGACCTTGACATTCCTTTTGCATACGTAAAGCTAACATGCAGTAAATAGTGAATTCGTACAATAGAGAGCTATTCCACCTTTCATTACTTATCCTTCTTATAAATTCTCTAACATGAAAAAGGTGTGGAAGAGGGGAAACAAGGCTTGAATTATATTGATAGAAATTTTACATACTTAGAATATGCTGTTGACTGTTTTAAACAGAAAAAACGTTAAAAGACATATAAAGGTTATTTAGTAGAATGCACCATATATATCTGGTGAGATATGACACAAAATTACTCTAATTAAAAGTCAAAAGTAATGAGGACAGTCATTTTGTTACGCCTGAGAATTTTTATGACACTGTAGGCCTGTGAAATGTGCCGTTACAAAGGTTGAGTCCCAGCTATCACTACTACTCTAAGTAAACGTACCCTAACACAAACCTTCAGGGCATCCGGAAATATGAGCATTGCATTTAAAAAAGTTAAGAGCAAAAATATCCGCCGGAGGACCAGTGATGAGGATAATGATGATAACGGGGGAGAAGAGGAAAGCCTGATGTAAGACTTATTTTTTTTTTTCGGTTTTTAGGCCTCGAAGCCTAACCTAGCCTTGGTCATCGGTTAGGGTAGGGCCATACCATACGTACCCTAAGGGAGTGTGTTAGCCAAACTTAGATTAGGTTTAGGTACCCTAAGGGAGTGTGTTAGCCAAACTTATGTAGATTAGGTTTAGGTACCCTAAGGGAGTGTGTTAGCCAAACTTAGGTTAGGTTTAGGTACCCTAAGGTAGTGTGTTAGCCAAACTTAGATTAGGTTTAGGTACCCTAAGGTAGTGTGTTAGCCAAACTTAGATTAGGTTTAGGTACCCTGAGGTGGTGTGTTAGCCAAACTTAGATTAGGTTTAGGTACCCTAAGGTAGTGTGTTAGCCAAACTTAGGTTAGGTTTAGGTACCCTAAGGTAGTGTGTTAGCCAAACTTAGATTAGGTTTAGGTACCCTAAGGGAGTGTGTTAGCCAAACTTAAATTAGGTTTAGGTACCCTAAGGTAGTGTGTTAGCCAAACTTAGATTAGGTTTAGGTACCCTAAGGTAGTGTGTTAGCCAAACTTAGGTTAGGTTTAGGTACCCTAAGGTAGTGTGTCAGCCAAACTTAGATTAGGTTTAGGTACCCTAAGGTAGTGTGTTAGCCAAACTTTGATTAGGTTTAGGTACCCTAAGGGAGTGTGTTAGCCAAACTTAGATTAGGTTTAGGTACCCTAAGGGAGTTTGTTAGCCAAACTTAGGTTAGGTTTAGGTACCCTAAGGTAGTGTGTTAGCCAAACTTAGATCACGTTTAGGTACCCTAAGGTAGTGCGTTAGCCAAGCTTAGATTAGGTTTAGGCTAAGCGTTAGCGTACTTAAGCTAGAGGTGGATAGAATTATGGGGTTGCTCCGCATCGGGTATTACTTTTGTTGCTTATCCCTATTGAGAATTTATCATTTATTTTTTGTTGGTTGACTAATTAACCAGTAATTAACCTCGGAACTGATTATGTTCTTGTATGCTGGCCATCCTGGAATGCTATCGTGCATGCGCGGTGTTATGGGGGGAACTTTTGGTAAAAGGTGGTTTCCTTGGTAAAACTAAGCCAGAGTTCCGCGGTGAGCTAGACTATGGCAACTGGCGTTTTTCTATAGAATTTTACTTGGTGAACAAGAATTTAAAGTAATATTTTTTCACTTGGTTGTAAGTAAGCTGTAATTTACCATAGAACTGTAGCGGACGGTAAATGGTCCCGAACCATGTTGGGTAGATGTGAGGTTAATAATAATTGACCAACAATAAACAACATCACCTTCATAGGAAAGTCAATTTCTGAGGTGATAGTGCTTAGAAATACCTTGCAGGTAATACTGTAAGTATTATGCAGATGGAGGGGTCACGACTTACTGGGGTGTACCGGGGTGGGGAGGGGTGAAACATCCGTTCCCTGGTTGTATTCCATGTGAAATGCGTATTTCGGTTAAGTGATAGCCTAGCCTAGGCCAGACTACGTGACCTCTCTGTGTACATTAGCTCCGTATTTTAGTTCCTAGCCAAATACATGATCCAGGCTCACATATTTTTCTGATAGGTTGGCTTTTGTTTAATCATTTCAAACCGTTATTATAAGTGCATACCATTTTTGTGTTAGGCCCCCATCCCTATATCCAGTGATGATTGGTGAGCCCAGAAGGAAATTGGGGTTTTTATATGGGGAATACCAAAATCCAGTGCATTACATTAGGTAATAAGTCTAAATGCATTAATCACAATACAGTATATTCAGTTAAAACAGTACAGTACATAATTTGTGCAAATTAACGTTGTCAGTCAAAAATTTATAGGCTAATGCATGGTTATGCAGGATAGCAAGAACAGTTACAAAGTTAGATCGTTATCAACCCTCCAGAGTACCATAACCTTGCTCAATGGCTCCCAACTGCCAAGGGCACACCCCCGTCTACCCCTTAACTTTATACAGAGCATGCTTCTTACCTTTCGTGGAGAAGAGTAATGTTTTAGTGGAAGGGATTACCTTACCGCCAGGATAGAGTCATTTTACATCCTTTGTAATATCAACTGTATCAGTCAAGAGATCCATCAACTTTTCTGACACGCAAAGCACACACAAAGCAACCATTTTTAACCTGAAGTAATTGTCATTAAAACTATGAGGTGAGAAACGTCCTGGTACTTTTGCATAAGAATTTGTGAAGTTTTAATTGGACAATAATGGTAGGTAATCATCGCAATACAGAAAACAAAAAGCTTTCACAAGTGCTCTAGTGTAGCTTATGCACTAAAAGTACCTGTCACCCAGTTTTAGCCAATTTTTTAGAACTTATAGGATGGATGCCTTCAAGGCAATAGTAATGGATGTGGAAACTTATGCAGGCCTTCATATCTTCAAAAGTTTAGCCTAGCTTCAAATCTTAGTTAGCATTTTTGAAAAGTAATGGATTGTGTAGAATAATGTGCTGAAATTTCTTAAGGAATTGATACTGTATTATGATTATTTTATCTTTCAGGGCTAAAGTTGAAGAAAGCAAGGAGTTGAGAAAGTACCGTCGCCGTCATGGAGGAATAACAGCCGAGGACCTCTTAGTAGGAGAGAAAGTTAATAAGAAGGAGAATGCAGCAGTAAGTTTCAACTGGAGTTTATAATGAGCTAAGGTACTCTTGCATGATAATCATTATATAAATTATACATAGCTCTAGAACCCTTTAGGAAGAACTTACTATGAATAACACTGTCCTTCCTTTGAATTAATGTCTTCAGATCCCTTGTAAAACAACAGATGTTGATTACTTAATAGTAGGTAGCGGTAAAATTATCTTTTTTTATGATGTCAGGATTATTGAGGTTAAATGTGTTTTCGTACATAAACACAAATGTCTGTTTCAATTAGTGCCTTAATAGAGACGAATGCTGCAGTGTGTGCAGGGAACCCCTTCACACATTCTGGTGATGAGCGTTCTTTGTGGGAGTTCTGATGTTTTGGAAGTTTTCTGTTCAGGGGGTTTCACCCACAAATCAGCATTGTTTTTGTATTTTCCTGTGGGCCATCTCCTGTGAGGGGGAAATGATTGTTTAAAAAAATTAAGAGAGACTGGCTAGCATAAGTTTGCAGTTAACTTTTGTCAGCTTTGTGTCCATGAATGTTATTTATTAATTCACGTACACATTAAAGGACAGTTAATTGCAAGGTAATCCTTTCTCTTGTTCATTGGACATTTGATAAACTTATGATAAGTTATTGCATTACTGTAATTAGACAAGAAGGCCAAAGGGCTGTAGCTTCATCTCCCAGTTAAGTATTGTGGCTGGGTACTCACCCTAGAGAATGAATTTAAGTTCCTCTAGTGGGAATTCCTCTAGTGCGTGATCCTCTAGGACATTAGAGCCATCAGTACACCTCACATAGTGTACTGTAGGCATTATTCAAGGGTGTTATCAGTGTCCCCTCAGCCCCTATCTGTGGTGGCCACTTTTTAGCCTTTCTCATTGATTCCATTTCCACCTTCTTTTGTGATTCTTGCTAATGAGTAACCCAAGATTTGACTGATGCACATCGTAAAAAATGTTGTAGAAGAGTTAAAACGAGAGCTTTGTGTTTTTCAATGTTTATGCCTTATGGATATAAAGACTATTCTATATTTTTTGTTATTTTGGCAGGATGATCCATTTAAGTTAAAGTGTGGAGGGATGCTGGATTTAAACTTGATAAAGAATGCCAAAAAAGGAGATGACGCATACGATACTGGCATTGGTACCTCCTTTTCAGCAGAAACTAATAGGCGAGATGAAGATGCTGAAATGTAAGTAAAAAAGTCAGGTACTGTACTTTTCATATTCATGCTTGTTGACATTTTTAATTTTCAAGTAGTATTGCAGGATTATTACCCTTTG
The DNA here is from genome assembly GCF_040412425.1 of Macrobrachium rosenbergii. Taxonomy (NCBI): domain Eukaryota; kingdom Metazoa; phylum Arthropoda; class Malacostraca; order Decapoda; family Palaemonidae; genus Macrobrachium; species Macrobrachium rosenbergii. The sequence goes on along the minus strand of NC_089747.1, from coordinate 3,196,987 downwards.
CATTAATGTGTTGATTTGTTTCATCACAGCCACAAAACTCCCATGAATATATTAATGTATGCTTTATTTCATTGTCCCAAATCTTGTGTCTGTCACGCAGAAGAAGAAGCCCCATGGTGTCAGCTCACTGTTTTGTGTAGCAAGCAATTATTATTTGTTGATAAATTTGGAAACTTTCGCTGTGATTTCATATTTCATTGTAGTTCCTGTGATTTTCATTTGTGTAATCTTTAACATTTGATCATTTGATTCTTGCCCTCTTTTAATTATTTATTTTCTATTGCACTTTGCTCATGGTCATACTGTTTTCTGATAATTTTAGGCAAAAGTACATTGAAGAAAATTTAGCCAAGCGGAAAGGTTTAACGTCAGAAGAAAACCCGGACGATCAGCCTCGTCATCAAACACTTGAGGAGGCTGCATTGCATGCAGTTCCAGATATACTGAGAGAGTCTTCCACAAAACGAAGTGAAGAAATGTTAAGCAACCAGGCAAGTTTGAGTTTAACCAAGACGCACTTATTTTTTTATTACTTTAACTTGAAACTCATAATTTTATGGCAGGTCGTGAACTTTATATATCATTTACATTTTTGTGTTTAGGGAAAGTGTTAAAGTGAGTGATCATTTTCAAGTTTTGTTTTATATTTTTTACTCTACTTTAATGCTGTTGATACTGCAGATTTAATTTGGATGCCCAGTATCCAGCATGGTATGGTAGATTAATTCTCTCAGTCACTGCACAGGCCCCTGCTTCATAAGTAACTAGAGCCTGTACTTAAGTGGAAAAAGTAAATAGGGAGATCAAAACAGTGAGATCAGGGACATACCTGGCCCTGTTAAACACTGCACAATTGTTGAGGATCTCAGTCAATTTTGTACTTATAAATGTGGCATGGCCTACTAGGCCTACCTTTAAAACTTCATTGTGGCATCTTGAAGGCCAAAGATAGAGGGAAAATACATACAATTATAGAATGACATTTGTAGGGAAAAAATTAGCTGAATGCCTCACCACCATACAAAATACACAGTGATATAAATAATGCAAAAAAAGGGTAATTAATTAATGGACTTATCTGAGGAAAGGGGAAACTCAAGGTGAGGTGAAAGAATAATTTATCTGAATTAAATTGTGGCTGAGTATTATTATCAGCTGTGCAAATCAGCAAAAGTCTGGTGGTCTGGTTTCAGCGTGTGAAACACGTTCACGTTTTTTCTCTTCTTGTTGCAGATGTTGAGTGGTATCCCAGAAGTGGATCTTGGCTTAGAAGCAAAAATCCGCAACATTGAGGCAACTGAGGAAGCAAAGCAGAAGCTGCTCAGGGAAAGCATGATGAAGAAGGAGCGCCCTTCGGAGTTTGTCCCTAAAAATATGGCTGTCAATTTTGTCCAGCATAACAGATGTGAGTATATGTTAATCAACAGTGCAGAGACTTGCTTCTGGTCAATGCATTCTCTTTATACATTCGCTGATTTATGTGTAGCCTCTGAAAGAAAACTGAAGAGGTTTGTGAATTTGTCAGGGTCACTTCAGTTAATTTCATTTGTATAATTTTTCCAAAGCAAATCCTAGGTAGAAAGTTTTTGTTGTTTAGTATTTATATTCATAGGAGGAGGCTATTCATGTTCGAGACTGCCAGCATTTTATGAAATAACAGTAATGAATGTCATATCAGCTGTTAACAAATGACTGGATTGTAGGATTTACAGTTAGAGGAAAAAAATAAGTTTGTGGTCACTCTACTTTTGAGGGTATTTGTAAAGATTGTCAGAAAAACTGCTACATTTTGCTTGTCTACAATGCTGGTTTGCTGTATATGTGATAGTTTTCATTTTGAGGGGCTGTTTTATACATTTATGCATTTGGCTTTTTTTAATCTTGTGTATTTTTATGTGTTCGAGCAATGTGTGAAGATAAAGTTAGTACATAGGATACCTAGGAATTCTATAGAATGCTAAAAATCTCACAGCAAAGTATGTAACATAAAACAATGAACACATTATGTAGGTGTTCTACATAATACTGATTTCCCTTACCTTAGCAAACCTAGCATAAGGTAGTCAGACCTAACATAACCTAGTTTAGATTTTACAATAGAACTTAACCTTTGTTATAATATAATTTTTATATTACATTTACAATATATTTTACCTAGATCATTGAATGTATTGTATTGTATGGAAAGCCTTGGTATAGTATGTACTGATTGTCAAAAAAATTCAGAAGTATTTCTTGCTCTGCCAAAAATTCTCAGTTATTGTTTAGAATTCTTATGCCATTCTGTTTAGCACACTTATTTCAGACTTTTTCCAGTAACAGCTAAACTGTCTGTTTGTTCCACGTTTTGTTCATGCTGATTTCAATTTTGACTGCAACTTTCTTTAATTTCAGTTAACTTGGAAGATGCTGGTCCAGCAAAGAAAAAGGAAAAGATTGAGGAAATAGTGGAACCTGTTGTGGGTGGTGGAGTGAAAATATCTACTGTAGCACCGAAAAGACCTCACGGAGAAAAAGCCACAGATGATTTCCATTATGAAAAGTTTAAGAAACAGTTTCGGAGACATTAGTGCTACTGCTGGGTTTTTAGAAGTGATGTATATTGCTGTGCTCAAAGTACAAACCTTGTTCTGCAGTATTTGCTCTTCTGCCCAGTACGATGCGGTTTTAGCCGTGAATTGAATCTTCAGTGGATGAAAGAGGTTTTGAGTTGTACTCTCAGGTGAGTATTCATGTCTGAAGGAAGTTCCTGTATTCACTGTGTCATGAATGTTCATTGTTGTCTTGGATATTGTATGATGCAGGCATTAGTTTTAGCAATGCCCTTTCTTCTTATCTCTTCAATTTGACATGCTAGAAGTTCTCAATGCAATAGGCATCAAAATATACCAAGGAGAGTTGCAGGGCATTTTTCCATCAGTCAGAAATTGAGAAGACTATCAATCATACAATACAGGACACAGTCAGTCAGCAAGAGGATTGTGAGCAGATCTTCAAAGTAGTAGATGATGCTATCAAAACAGACGATAATGCTCAATTCTACAACTAAAAATGAATACATCAGGGGATCAGCTAGACACTGAAATGTCAAAGAAGGCCAAAGAGTCAAGATTGAGGTGATCTGGGCACCAGATGAGTAAGGGAGATGATGAGTTGCATGTTGGAGGAGAGGAAGGCCTAAGATGGAGGGACTGCATTTGAGAGGACATGAGAGACAAAGAACACCTGGAAAATGCACGCTAAAAGCAGTGACACTGACTAGGCACTAAGCTACGAAGATGACGACTCGCCTGAGAGGAGGACCCAAAACCCTCTTTGCCCACTGATAACTTCACTTTTGGCAAACACTGTACCCTACCGGGGAGTGTAGCAAAAGTCAAATAAGACGTTTGTATTTATGGAATATAAATTTATTTTATATATTGAATTATCTCTGTAGGTTCATTAGAGCCCACTTTAAATGAAGAAAAGCAGTGCAATGCAGCCCTTTCAGCACACTGTATGTGCTTTCCTTCATCATCACTGTAAAAGAACATGAGAGTATATCAGTCTCTTATGATAGGATTACCATGATCATTCCTTTGTCATGTCACTTCTTTTACTGCAGCCCGTAAATAGGTTGTTGTTAACTTAAGAGAAAATTTTGACTATGTGAAGTGTGGTCCACATCACTGCAAACTAAGTTACTGAGAAGAAAATACCTGGAATTGAAGTCTCTGGGACAAAGGGCCAGAAAGGACTATAGCATTGGTGACGAGACTTGGAGGAGGCATTTCATATGGTAAGCTTATGCCAAGTAATGCTTGAGTAGTAATGTTTGATGAAGCCATTTGCTACCACCACAGAAACTTATATAGAAATTATGTATGTATGTTCAGCATGTGAGTCAGTTTCATATATCAGTCAGTTTTGTGAGATCACACTTTCCTTGGGTGATGTGTACCTAGACATACTGCTTTAAGCATTATGCCTGTGGTCAGAAAATTGGCAGAAAATGTAATTTGTCAAAACAAATTTATGTTTTGTAGATGCAGACTAGTGCCTAACACCAGCTGTTGACATAAGTAAGGCAGTGGTATGCATATATTCATGCCATATATTGCATGTACTGTAGTTTAAGAATCATTTGGAAGCGTTTATAATTATTTACAGAATTGTAGTTGATTTGTGTTTTATGCTTTCAATTTGCATATTGTGTATTAATTTTGTGTACAGCATTTTTATAAAATGACAACATATCCAGTACACATAAGTAGTACTGTTCATGTACAGTACAAGAACATTGCCAGGAGTTACCAGTGCATAGTATTATAAATATTTTAGATGGCTGGAGCTGATAGAAATATACATTTTTGAAAATGTTACCACCCACTTTTTCAGATATTTCCTCTCCACTACTCGCATTGAAGATAGTTTTTATTACATTAACTAAATATTTGCAGCAAGTGTGTTTAAGGACTACTGATGATGAGCACTGTATTTGAGAAGTGAAACATAAAGGTGGAACCTTCAGAATAGATTTCAGGATGGTAACTGGAAAATCCAGGAGGCTCAGGAGAAGGTCAGAAGGATTAGTTGCCTCAGTGAACATGGAAGATTGAAAGGTGCTGTTGGCTCTTTCTCTTGAGTTCTTGAAATGTTTACTTTGGTATTCTGTGCTTATTGTGGTGCACTGCCCTACATATTTTAATAAAGGATAGCAGTACCTACAAGTTAAATCTTTTGCTGATTTTATAGGGGATGAGGGTAGCATTGATGCCCTCATGTTAATCTTTAGACTCAGATTTTTTCATTTAATTTGGGAATTCATTTGTAATGTTAAGTAATTTGTTTTAAACACTGAAAGGTTTTGATATATTCATTATATAATTGTAAATTTCCACAGTTCATACTACTGTACTCGTCTAACTTGCTATCATTTCATTATTTTTAAATATGGCACCAAATGTCCATTTTGGCCCTAGACGCCTTAGAGCCAGCCAAATGGTACATCCATCTAGTGGTTCTAGATGATTTAAATGGAATGTGTTGGCTGTGTTCTAATGGGTCGTTCGTTCACATGAAAAACAGATCTTTTACCTTGCAGACATTGTGATTGATGGTCCAGGTTGAGAAACCAAACTTTGAATCCCTTTTGAAAATGAACTACATTTACTAAGATGATTCGGAAAGGCTTGAAGCTTTGGCAAGCAAAATTTCCATGCTGCAGAAGTTAGGCATTGAGGAGATTTAAAATGTCTTGCTGGACTGCTAAAACAGGATTCTGTTGTACCTGAGGCTCCAAGAGGCTGGAGTTCTATGATTAACTTACGGCTTCTTGCCAAGCCTGTCCAACAGAGAAAGTCAAGTTGATAAGGAAGTCAGCTGAAAGTGGACTTTGTGGTTCTTCCGGATCCTAAAACTGCCAGTTTTCAAAATATGATTTATTTACAATCCAGGGAATACTTGTGGTATGTGTGAAAGGGGACAGCCCTTTTATGGAGGGCCCTTAAATCAGGGCTGTCCACAGACTCTTGGGTTATTCTTGAGTTTATTCTTGTAGGGTTAAGGCTCACACAAGTTTTGATTGCCTGACTGTAAGTAACTATTAATTGAACCTGTCATCTGAGAAGAAACTTTAGGATGATGTTTTGCTGGATTTTCCATCTGTGCTGTCACTTTGCTGATGGGGTCAGTGACAGCAAATCCTTTCTTTGGCAACTGTGAATGGCAAAGGCAGAATGGTGTCTCTAAAAATACAGCTGTCTCAAAACTGGTTAACATCAGAGCACACTAATGACCGATGCACCTTCATTTTGTCTTCATGAAACCTGGGTTTTCATGGAAGTACCATTCAAGGGCTGGAGATCTTTGTTAGTGGCACCACAGTATCTTCGAGGTGGTCTGCAGAAGAGGAATTTCTAGCCCTCAGCAGTCTGGAATTTGAGTCAGGTGAGAGAGATGTACAGCACCTGGAAGATTTGGTGGATGAATGTAGTCATCTCAGTGGTTGTGGTGTATATTTGGAATGTGAGAAGTACTTCTCTCTGCATCTGAAAGTGTGCGAACAACACTAGTAACTGTGGTGTATTCCTGTGGTCAATGTTTAAAACGTCTCTCAATAAACTTGTGTTATCTGCCATACCTAGTCCCTCGAGTATGTTGAACTGATTTTGTAGTGAACAGAGGGGGCATTCTTCAGTCATAGAAGTTTCTATGTTCCTCTTTTCTGCATCCATAGGTTTGAAAAACACCAGAACTGAGGGTTAGACCTGTTGTGAATATTTGAAACATCTTTCTCAAAGATGTTTCAAACAACTTTGAAAGATGCTTGCTTTTTCAGGTCCCTCAGACTAGGTAAACTGGTTTCTTAGTTCACAGATGGGGCATTCTTCAGTCATACAGGTTTCCTTGTTCCTGTTTTCTGATGAATTATGGGCAAATGGTCGAAGGTTACACTTGCTGTATCTCTGTTCCAAGACTTTTTCATTTCTATAAAGGGAAGGTAAATAACCACAAGTTTAGAAAAGGGATGACAAATATATAAGTACGGTATGTAAAGATTTTTATATGTAAGCAAATTTATTACTTTTCCTGTTTTTTTACAAAGAATCTGGAGAAAGAAAAATACCATATATTAAAAAGCATGTCATACATGCACTAATACCATAACTAATGATATCAGGTTTTCATTTGTGATGAATGTCATGTTGTCCAAAGTTTACATTGGAATTAAATTACGCAGAAGTAAAAAATAATAAAATAGACGGGAAAAATGTAGTTTTAAAATGAGAAAATACTTACAGGGGTGATAATGGAATGTCACTTGATATGTTTCATAACCTGGGTTCTTTTGATTAAGTCAAAATACTATCATATCGGTCTACAGCACTTGATGATGCTGAGTCATCACAGGGGAGGGTATAGGAACATTTATCTACAAGGTTAACTTCTATCAAGAAGAAAAAAAAAAGTTTCAGCATCACTCGGGCCTACGCTTTAGTTCTCCCTAGGATATCAGATCACAAAAAAAAAAAAAAGCCTCTCGCATCCAAACATCTGGGCTGAGAAATCGTGTCATTTGTTGACTGAGTGTTTTAAATGGCTTCTGTACATGTTAGTCTTTGGAAGATATCTAACAGTTTGTGGCATAAATACAAAACCCTAAAAAACATGGGTACTGATACAAGTAACGACAAAAAAAGTTACGACTAGATGGGCACATTGATTTTGTGCAAAACTTAGTGGTTCACGGCTGTAGCTTTGGCACTTAAAGTAGAACATGGGAAAATTGTGCATGGAGAAGAGAAGAAAACTAACCTTCCATTGTTTCCAGTAATTACATACAATATTTAGGAACTTTTCCAATTGACTACTTAATTTTAGTCAGCACTTTCCTCAATTTACTCCATATTATATTTAAGCCTTCGTTTCACAGAAGAGATATTTTTATGACCAAAATACCATGTGCATTTCCTTTAAAAAGTCCATATTTCATGCCAAGAAAATGATATTTGGCTGTGCATGAATCCTGTTGTTAGAATATGAATTTGCAATGCATCGAATGTAACTGACAACCGATGTACGATGCTTCTCCTTATAATTCATTTTCTTTTACCTACTGTACATCTAATAATACTATGATTCGCAAAAGAATGCAGAATTCACCCTAACCTAATGTAGGTATCGTTGCAATCTGACAATTTCTTTGGATTCACGATGTGTACGGATAGTGAGGAAGTACTCTTGAGCTCGATGTGGTTGCTGGAGAGGCATCGGGAGGTGGAGAGCTGAGAGGCGAGACTAAAGGTGCCGCGTGGAGTGCCAGGGGCGGCGATGTAGCCAGCGGCGAGGAAGTAGCCAGCGGCGACGAAGTCGCCAACGGCGATGACGTAGCGAGAGCGGCTGCTGACGACACAGATGATACTGCTGCCCAGTAAGGCGGTGGTGACAATAAGGGTGGTGGAGGGTGGGATGCTGAGGACGTGAAGGAACTGCTTGCAAGCGGGGAAGAACCACCCAGCAAGTGCGAGTAACTCGTGAGGAAACTGAGGTCTGGCGGGTATCTCTGAGCTTCAGCGCTCTGTTGTTGTCGCACCTGGTCCAAACCTCGGAAGTCGAACTTGTATGCGTAGCGTTTTCCGTGAACCTTTGTCATGATGTTTTTGTCATAGTAATATCTGAAATAAAAAATGATATAAATAAATGAACACAATGGAAAGAAACTGCTGGGCTTCTGATGATAAAACTACTGTAGTTAATAGGAGACAGTGAATATAAAATAGAGAATGCTGATATGACAGAGGGACCAATTGAGAGTGCAGTATCTGAAGAGGTTGGCAGAGTCTTCTTGAAGAAGATTGGTAAAGCCCCAGTCATTAAAACATTACACACCGCATTTGGTTGAACCTAGGAACCTTGAAAATGAAAAAATTATCCATGGAATACTAGGAACAAAGAGTCCTTTGGAAAAAAGTTCACAGGTATATGAACACACAAATCTCCAAACTATGGGATTTTGATGTTAAGTCGTTAACTAGAACTGCATTATTTCTGGAGCAAATGCATATCTGGCTTTTCTGTTGCAAAATTTTGATTGTTACATGACAAACACATCAATCATATTTGCCTAATTCAGAGTATCTACTTTTCCCATAATTTTTTTGTCCTCCTACTACTGTATATCTGGAAATAATCAAATTTATTATCAAAGGATCTAGCTTAGTAGAAATTAGGAGGGAAAATTAGAGTTGAATATGTTGGATGGCAGAAATGGGAGAATGGAAATTGGAGCAGAGAGAAAATAAAACGTAAAAAGTGGATGCTGCAGGAGTCCATTGCTGTGCTATGTGAGGCACACTGCAGGCACTAAACACAAACAACCCCCACCCCTTATGTGGTGAAAATTAGGTGTATTTTACCTTTTACCTCTAATTTTTTTAAGCCTTAGCAAACTGTAACATGTACACATATACAGTATTGTTGTTATAAATAATTATTGAAAACTAAAGGGAAGTATATGTACTGTAGAATATGGCTTCACATTTTTCCATTTACTTAAAACTAACAAATATACCTTTAAGCCATTATGAACCACTTCCAGTATTTATGCAAAAATTACAGTCCCTTCTGAAATTATGTATGCTGTGTAGTCATCCCAAAACAAATAAACATTTAGTAAGAATTTGGCTTTTAACAGACCCCGTTCTTTCAAATAAAATTTTTTATGAAACAGCTTCGAGGAGACCTCTTGCAGTTCACTGTACAGTACACTGTACAGGCAAATGTTTGTCACCTGAAAGGTCTATAGATTTCGGTTACCTGCATATGCTTGGGAAGACTGAATGACTGTGCCCTAGTGCTTGATTTTAGAGCCTAAATTTCGTAGCATTCATATACTAGGGGGACCAGTAGATTCATCCATTGCTTTGATAGGATTTGCAGTTATGCAAGATGCATTAATAGCTTTTCAAGAAGGAAATCTTTATTCTGTACACCAGATACATTATTGTTTTATCTTTTTCATATTTTGCGTGTTTCTTATTTTTCTTTTGAAGATTGGTTGTTTTTGGCTTGTGTCAATTTCATTTCTATAGAGCATTTGCTGAAGTTCATGAGTGCTATATTTGATTAATGATCTCAAGAAATGTTATGACATTTCCCAGCTAGAAGCTTGGGTTTACTGTACAGTACATACAGAACTACAAGGGTCTAGCACTGCCTACACCCAGTAGCTGAATCAGGGATCTTTGTATTGATGAGAGATGGGAGCCAGAGAATGTATCCTTTTAATTAGAAAGACAAGCTACACATTGGTCAGAATAGCAGATATGAAAGTTTCCTCTCCATTTGCTAAAAATGTTCAATAGCGGACAATGCTGGATGGAATCCAGATTCTCAGTATACGAATCTCGAAATCTCCGGCAGAGGGAATTTCAGCCCGAGAGAAAGGCAGTGGCAGGAAGTATGGTAGTGGGTGGATGGAGCAAGGCCAGAATTAGGTCAGTGATAGCTAATGATAAGAATATGAACAAGGTAATGAATACATTCATCAAGAAATATGGAAATGTTCAGCTATTTAAAAATAATCAGGAGTTGCAGTTACTGTATTGTTAAAAGATGGCTTACAATCTTTATTTTCATCACCACAAACTGCATCATTTCTACCCAAGTCCCGAGGAAATCAAAAACTCCTTTAAGTCATCCCTGTAGGGAGGTAGTGCTGGCAGACATCACTTTTCAGCACTGAATGACCTATAGCTTCCAGTGCTTGGCGTTTGGCCGAAATTTTATATTCCAGTTCCATTTCCTTTCAAGTAATAAGATTTTATTTCTGGTGATAGAAATTCATTTTTCGAAATAATGTGGTTCGGATTCCACAATAAGCTGTAGGTCCCGTTGCTAGGTAACCAATTGGTTCTTAGCCACATAAAATAAGTCTAATCCTTTGGGCCAGCCCTAGGAGAGCTGTTAATCAGCTCAGTGGTCTGGTAAAACTAATATATACTTAACTTCAAGTAATAAAGTCCGAAGCTTACCTAAGGGCACGAGACAACTTGTCGTAGTTCATATTAGGCTTTGATTTCCTCTCCCCCCACCTTCTGGCGACTTCGTCTGGATCGAGGATCTTGAATTCGCCTGCCGTTCCCTCCCATGTGATGACTGCAGCGTTGGCAGGATCTGACAGCAATTCCAGGAGGAACTGCCACAGCTGGATCTGGCCTGAGCCTTGTGCTGCCAGTCGGGATGATCTTGGGCCCAGGAGTTCATACGGGTCCACTGAAAGAAATAAAGTATCTTTTACTGGCAAGAATTTCAGAAGAGTTAACATTTCCACAAAGCTGTGAGGCATAACAAAGTTGGTGTCAATTACAAAGTAGGAATTGGTTTTTGGCACAATTTTTTTTTTCATCCACAAGGAATTTTTTTAACATTAAGCGGTTTCCCATAGCAGGGGTTAGCTACAGAGGCAAAAAAAATTTACAAAAGTCACAAACTCTTATGAGGTGGATGAACCGTCTATGCTATACAGAAATCTTCCACAACATTAGTTGTATTCACCTACGCAGAAGGCCCATTAGGAGCTCATCAAACACCCTTACACAAAGGTGCTATTACCTCTCCTGCGCATACTCTTCTTACGCTTTCTGAATTATGGCTCTTTCTTTCAAACATATCTTTCATTCCATATTCCCAGAACTTTCTAGTTCCTCTCCCTCTCCCTCCTAACGCTTCTAAATTATACACTATTTTTACACACCTGTCATTCTCTATTCTTTCCACATGACCAAACCATTGCAAGACATTTATCCATTATTTTTTTGTCTTTGTTTCTCCCTATTTCCTACCCATACAATGTGACACCACATATATTATGAAATAATTTAAATCAACAGCATTAACCTTTTTTTTCTTTCAGTCAAATCAACATCCACATTTCATTTCCATAAAGGAGAGTCGGCTCAACAATCCCATCATACATTGTGCACATTTGGTTCCAACTACCTTCTTTTGAATTCTTTCACAGATTTCTGCAGGTACTCTCTCTCTCTCTCTCTCTCTCTCTTCTCTCTCTCTCTCTCTCTCTCTCTCTCTCTCTTACTGGAGTGTAAACATGAAATATAATTTGTTGTGATTTCAAGTAACTATTATTGTTACATAAATTTCAAGCAATTTCTATACATAAATTTCAAGCAACTAATCCTTATACATAAATTTCAAGCAAGTATTATTCTATACATATTTCAAGCAATTTTTGTACATAAATTTCAAAAAAACTTTTTGTACATAAATTTCAAGCAACTAATGTTTATACAGAAATTGCAAGCAACTAGTATTCTATAAAAGAATTTCAAGCAACTAGTATTCTATGTACAAAAATTTCAAGCGCACTAATATTCTGTACATAAATTTAAAAAAATAGTAACTCCGATTTCTCTATACGGACAAATAATCTTGACGAGCTTAACACTCATTAACTTATTATGAAAAATTCTTGCGTATTCCACAATTTACACATAGATAATTTACAGCATCGAAAAGTATTTACACACTGAAACCAGAGCTGTCAAGATCTAATTTCACAACCGGATACTCTATGAAACCAAAGCTCTGGAAACAGTTCAAATGAAATACCGGATGCTCGGTTTTAAAACCAGTTCTGTCACAAACCTCTAAAAATGACAAAGACAACAGTGCTTCTGAAATGCCTAAATTACATTAGTAAAAATAACGGTCGTTCCTGAAACATTAATTTTATCTTATAATGATGGAGGTTCTTCGCTATATAAACAGCGTTAACTTTCAAGGATCGGGTTTTGACGCTGGACCATTCGGCCTAGTTCATCTCACTTATAAGTTCCTCCCGACTCCTCAAAGCAATTACGTAGGTCATATGCTCGCATGAGTATTCATTTAAAGCACACAAAAAGATATAGCATAAAATGCAAGTGAAACATATTCTGTATTGTGCTTTAGCATGAGAACTGGTTTGGAGTAGGTCTAGGCCATACAGATAACGTACTGATTATCCCTAAAATAAATCCTGCTTTCACGAGTATATAGAATAAATTCTACTACGGCAATGATGTCTGAAAAGGATAAGTGAAAAACATACGTTACGGGCTGCCCGAGAGCGAGAGCGTGGGTTGGTATAAGGCCAGCGAAAACATAAATCTTTTATAGTTTTACATAAGGCTCGCCATTAGATCAACCAGAGAGAGAAAACGTGAAAAAATTTAAAATTTACAACCAAAACGTCCGACCCATTCTGAGTTTCATGTTAAAATGAAGAGATTTTTGACCGGCAATGTGTCTTTGAGAGAGAGAGAGAGAGAGAGAGAGAGAGAGAGAGAGAGAGAGAGAGAGAGAGAGAGAGAGATATGCACGCAACGACGGAGAAATGTAAAATTCTTTAGCAAATAGTCAGACCCATTCGGTTTTTCGTGTTAAAATCCGGGCCTTTACCAGCAATGTGTGTGTGTGTGAGAGAGAGAGAGAGAGAGAGAGAGAGAGAGAGAGAGTAAATTCTTTAGAGAGAGAGAGAGAGAGAGAGAGAGAGAGAGAGAGAGAGAGAGAGAGATGGACCAAACGGCCCCAATAAATCAGCCCTGCCCTGCAGTCGATAGACTGATGTAAATAAATCAAAGGGCTCTTCCCTCCATCAGCTCACATCAGATCAGACGTGAACTTAATCGCATGGATTTGGCGTCCAGACAATGAGGACTGAGAAACCAGTATTGTACGGATGGAGAAGAAGAAGAAGAACTTTACTGGTTTCATGATGTTTATACAGTTACTGTAAAGAGGTTCCTCGCAAGGTTTTTAAGAAGCTAGTTCCCATAGGAGAGTAGTGGTGTCAGGGTACCTCATGCCGCGCACTGTAGCCATTACTTAAGATTCTTTGCGGCGTCCATCGGTCCCTAGCTGCAACCCCTTTCGTTCTTTTTATTGTACCTCCGTTCATACTCTCTTACATCTCCTAACAACTGTTTCAACATTATTTTCAGCGCTGAATGATCCTAAAATCCCAGCACTTGTCCTTCGGCCTAAAGTTTTTATTCCAATTCCAGTTTAAGAGGCTAATAACGAACAGATACTGGGGTGGCTGATATCGATATGGTCTGAAACGAGAGAGAGAGAGAGAGAGAGAGAGAGAGAGAGAGAGAGAGAGAGAGAGAGAGAGAGAGAGAGAGAGAGAGAGAATATTTTTTAATAACGGTGTGTTTTCGGATATGATGTGTGAAAATAACTTTGGAACAAACTCTGTTCAAGTCCTGTACTCTTTAGAATTATATAATTTTCTTCTGTTACAAGTTTTCATATTTAGTTTTTTCTTCTGTAAGAATACATTTTTACGTTCTGTAAATTCAAAGTTATTGACATCCTTCAGTCCGCTATACTGTGTCAGCGTCATTTAGATGAAATTATTTTTAAATTGCGTAAAACTTCGGAAAACTGTAAATACCGCATATTACCATGTTTTTCATCAATTAAAAGATTATAAAATGGTGTAATTCACAACACAATAGTACTAAAATAAGCATGCGTTTCTTTAGGAGGCAAAATGTAATTCATCAGAATATAAGAAAAAAAAAAGACGGGAGACGAAAAAGCGAATTAAAAAATAATAAAAATTACGATTCAAAGGATTCTTCAGTGATATCTTTAATGTGCTTACGTAGGGATTAATATTACACCCAACCAATCGCCTCTATCAAACCTAGACTCGGAGAAGACAAGAAAATGAAGAGAAGAAAATAAAAGTGAATTCGGAATGCTTATGAAGAACGCAAAGTGAACGTATGGTGGCCGGTTATAAAGTCACAGGGAAAAGTCACAATTTATGCTATGAAAAAAAAGTCACAGTAATTCATGGTGGCCGGTAGTAAAGTCACAGCCTAAAAATTCACAATATTTCTTGGGGGTCATTATCTTTATGATGTTAACACAGTCTTTTGTTTATGTTTATACGGTAATCCCCAACACGCCGCAAAGGCGGATACATACCGGGTTAAAACCCTTGGGAGTCACTATCTAAGAAAGATTATTGTGACTTTGTTTCTGTGACGTTTTTTCAATGATTTTGAAGCATCTGTCCGCCTTCATAAGATGACAGTTGCTTCGAATACAATTAATATTTCTTAATACCTTTTTCCATTTATTAAAAATATCATTAATGATTACTGAAGCTTATCTCATGAAATGTGTCCATGCAGCAAGAATGTAAAATGAATAACCATGCAGAATTTCATGCAAATAAAAACAACTGTTTTTGGATACTTAGGCCTAAGCATTCTACAAAAATGGATGCGGTGATAAATTCTGATAACGCGTTCTTTTAGTGTGACAGAACTGAATGAGTGTGATAATATTTATAACTTGTAACACACAGAATACGATAATACACGCCTTATACACATCTGAATTCACCTGTTTTGGGTAAGGATGCCTATCGGTTAGTAAGGCCTTGTACCTCTAGAAATGTGAATTGGTTGTCTAGTTAAATAATAATAATAATAATAATAATAATAATAATAATAATAATAATAATAATAATAATAATAATAAAGTACGATCGGTATTAGTTCATGATGACGCTTGGTAGGTCTACGTCACACTGTTATTGTAAAAATTATAGCACAAAAACGCTGCGCTGAATGGAAAGTGGTCTGAATAACGCAACTCTGCATCGTTGTAGTAAAAATATTCGGATGGTCTGGTAATGAAAGTAATGTACAATGCAAATAAATGATTTAAAAAACGCCATCCTGCAGGAAACGAAGTGTATGAAAATCATATATGATAAATTGTTGGAATAACAAAATAACCATTTTAACCAGCCAAGTACCACGCACAGAAGAAAATTAATCAACATTTATAAGTAATGAATTTTCTCACATACACCTTGCCTTTTTTATATTAGATATTTAGCCATAAATGTCGTTTAATATCCATCTCACTATACCTCGGGAATAACACACCCAGTTATAATTCCCTTTGGATGTAAGTTATTCCAGAGGTATAGTGAATTGGATGTTAAAAGACCTATGCGGTTTGATAACTATTATATAACTAACCTAAATCTCTGTACATTTACAGTAAATATACAGATTATATACATATGCATGCGACTGTATGAATAAAAGAGGAATTTATAACACACACTTATAATACAACAACAAAAATATAACACCAGCTATAGACGCACCCGCGTTAGCCAAATGGAGATAATCGGTGGAAGCTGCCCACACCGGCATTCTCACCCCCACCTGCGCCCACACTGCCCACGGAGACGCCACTACAGCTAATGTGCAGCACAATTACACTTTAAAAGATGGTCTCACACACGCACACACACCCCCCCAAAAGGGTGTAACGGGAATCTTGGACTACACTTATTTTTCAACCAGTCTTCTAAACAGCATCACACGTTATCAACCTTTTTTTTTTACTCGTAAATGTTTCCAGTTTGGAAGTAAAATTGTAACAGTCACTTGTTATTGTTAAATATAAAATTGTAACAATCACTTGTTATTGTTCGAACGTTTTGTTGGGTATATAAACGTATCTGTCTCACTGGTGAGACTACACGAACATTATATGATTTACTGTCATGCCTTTTTCTAGACCGACATCTCACTTATATATCGTCACACGCGCGCTGTGTCACACTTTTTGGCATGGCGGTTTTTCAAGGAGTTTTCGTTTTGTTCATGGGAATAACAATAAATCTAAATATCTGGAGAAATAAATTAAGTATGGGTCTAGTCAATTTATAAAGTACATATGTCTGTGGAAGACATTAGAAGTATCAAAGTTGGTTAATGTCTACAGGACTTAAGAACTATCCAAAATAAATAAATAAATAAATAAATAAATTAATTAATTTTCCTATCGCTTGTTAAAAATGTCAATTTACGTTTATTTACATAAAAATACACGAAATGACGGATTGATAAATATCTACCGCACATAATCACAGCTCTCAACATTTAGTATCAAGCGCGAACTCCGGCCACACAATCGTGAATCCTGTTACAGTAATTAAACAGTTCAAAATTTATGCACGACACGTGAAGGAGACTTTGAATTGATTAAGATGAGAAGGATTTAAGTCAAGATGCCTCCGTATAAAATGGCTCCAAACTAATAATTTTTTCAGGCCGCCGTTATCAAAAAGGAAGGAGCGAGCTGCTCAAGAGTGTTTTTTAAAAGTCTCCCCTAATTAACATTCCACCTTCCCTTTGCGTGAAAAATGATAATCCCATTTTCCTCCTTTGATGAAAATTTATTAACGAAAACTGTGTGCTTTAATATTATTGTAGTTAGAGAATGTAGTCAAAATCTATATAGATATTACGGAATTATGTGTGTGAGATTTTCATCTTTTACCTTCTTTGCTTTTAGAAATAAGATTGTGGATCTAGCGAAGTTTGAAAGGCTGTTTATTTAGTTTCCGACGAGCGAGCAAAAATGTACTTGTATTGTAAAGATCAAAGCTTCCGAGATCGTACTCTTGCTCCAACAATAATAATAATAAGAAGAAGAGAAGACAAAGAAGAGGAAGAAGAGGAAGCGGGGGCCAGAAGGAAGAGGACTCACTGGCGTATCCGAACATCACGCGATACCGGGGAGATAAGTAAAAAAAAAAATTAGCTTCACATTTTCATGATTTGAATCAGTACAATAAGCAGAAGCAGTCGCCTATTGCCAACTGTAGACCTATAACTAAAAGAGCCGTCATTCCAGCGAAGCCTAGACTCACTGGCATAGACATCACGCGATACCGGAGAGGAGCTTTAAAAAAATTAGCTTCACCATTTAAAACAATCTGAACCAGTCAAATAATCAGCAGCAGTTGCCTATTTCCAGCTGCAGGCCTTTAACTAAAAGAATCTTCATTCCAGCGAAGTCTAGACTCATTGGCATATCCGAACATCACGCGATCCCGGAGGGGGACGTTTAAAAATTAGCTTAACCATTTCCACGATTTCAATCGGTAAATTACGCAGTAGCTGCCTTCTATTGTCTTAATCTCCGGCTTCCAGATTTAAACGGCCATTGATCTGGTTGGGTTGGCCGCCGCTTCTTGGCGCTAAAATGTTAGACCGTGGTGTTTGGGTCCTGTTGAATACTTTGCCGAAAATGAAGGTGTCTGTGGGAATATTTTGCCGATGTTTAAAATATGTTTGGGTGATGTGTTTCTCCATGATGTTAAAT
Organism: Macrobrachium rosenbergii; assembly: GCF_040412425.1. Lineage (NCBI taxonomy): Eukaryota > Metazoa > Arthropoda > Malacostraca > Decapoda > Palaemonidae > Macrobrachium > Macrobrachium rosenbergii. The sequence continues at coordinate 3,179,287 of NC_089747.1, read as the reverse complement.
ATGTTTGGGCGACGCTGTATTTTAGATACAAATGTGAAGTATGTCAGGTTCGTGTTGTATTCTGTAGTTTTCCAAGAGAGAAATATGTCAAGATAATGTATTTTCCCAAGAGTAATATACGCTAGGGTAATATATTTATCCAAGTGATGTACAGTAATGCATTTTCCCAGGAGAAATGTATGTCAGGGTAAGGCATTTCTCAAGGAGAAATATGTGTCAAGGTAATATATTTTCCAAGAGAAATATGTCTGGGTAATGTATTTTTCCAAGAGATATATATATCAAGGTAATGTATTTTTCAAAGCGATATATAGATATATACCGTATTTTGTCAAGAGTAGATAGTGTATTTTGCCAGGAAAAAATGAGTCGTATTTTGTCAAGAGAAAAATACGTCAGCGTAGTGCTGATTTTGCCAGAAAAAAAATGATGCGTAGCTGCTGGGTAATGTATGTTGTTGAACCTTAGAAAATATGCTTTATAGGTAATGTATTTTGTAAAGAAGACGGTATACCAACAAATAAAATATAAAAATATATCATATATATCCTGAAAGATGATTTAATAACGATACAACAATGTAACAATAGTAACGTGATTATTATTACTTAGGTGATATTGTCGATATAGATGCTGAGCCAGATCAAGTAAAATGCCCCAGACGAAATAATGGGAACATTTTCTAACATTCTTACATACACGAATAAGTTTATAGGTTAAATAGTTTTGTAAAGATATAAGGAGATGACTGGTATACACAAGCTCTTCCCAATCATAAAAAAAAATGGCGGATAAATTGAAAAAATCTACTTTTTCTAATTAAAATTTTGTATAAGACCTTTTCTGTCAAACGGAACGACAGGTATCTCCGCCTAAAATTAATAACGATATCAAAATATCTCTAAAAAAACAATGAAATGCAACATTGGTAATGCGGAATTTTAACTTAATATATTTATTTAAAATATATTATTATTATCATTATTATTATTATCATATGCTGTTATATTGCCATTATATAGCGAGGACGCACAGTTTGTGAATATGGGATTACAAAAGGGTGTAGATGGCTGACTTTGAAATACAGAGAAAGTTTGAATTATTAAAACTTATAATTTTACTCTTGGACACTACATTAATTCTAAGAAAGATTAATGTTTATCGTCGGAATATTTACGCAAATGAAATCAAACGTAATTCCTGCATTGGTGTGCGTAATTATAAAACAAACAATTACCTTTGGTTTACATGCGTCTAAAAACCCATCTTTGTATTGCGTTGTTCTGCCAACATAAAAATTTTGAATGAATACGTTAACTTACAGAACAAATTCTTTATAGAAACAGTTATTTTATCCGTTAAATTTTTATTAGTAAACCGGGATTTTAAATATTAATAATCATATGGATAATCTCGGTCTATTACCGACTTAAACCAAATAACACCGCTGCATTTTAGGCCTATTTCATATTAATGGAGCCTCTGGTTGAATAATAATAATAATAATAATAATAATAATAATAATATAATAATAATAATAATAATAATAATAATAATAATAACACCATCTTTGACCAGAAACGAAAAATACGGTTACGGTAAATATTCTAAAGCCGTGTTTTTGTTTTCCGGTCAAAGATGGTGATGATATTATTATTATTATTATTATTATTATTATTATTATTATTATTATTATTATTATTATTCAAACCGAATCACCATTAGGCAAATACGGAATAGGCCTAAATGCTACGGCACATTGTGGTTTAAAAATACTAGGCCTATTATGTTCTCTCTTGACTTATGAGCACCGGCCTGAATGATACAAAATGCAGTTTTCAATCAATCAGTCCTAATCATTATATGAATCTAAAATTCTCCTTCAGAAAGATAAAATAGTTAATCTTAAAATAAAAGGTTTTAATTTTCCTCCTTTCATGTTCAAATCTGAATTTTGCAACAATCATGTTTAAAGAATTCAAAGAAAGGCGATGATAAAAAAAGAGAATGTTTTGGAGAAATTTTTGTAATTTTCAGATCGCATCCACTGACTTGTACTTAAAGATTACAGACAGTTTACAATTATTTGATTCAAACTTTAAGCACTGAGGTCTAGACATAATTCCAGTATTTTAAAAACTCTGAGAGAACTGTAACGATCTTTTTCTTCTTTAAATTCAAATCACACTCGTTAAATGCTTCCGCAAAACTTTAAATCATGATTATAATCTGATAAACTTTATTTAGACAAGGCCTATGCATCGGATAAACTTAAAGAATTAGTTTCTATATTTCAAATTTACCGTGGACGGTGCTCATGGGACCAATTCGATTATTTAGACTATGTTGCACCGCTATCGCAAGTCTCGGTAACAGTCACTACTCCCAGTTTTAAACAAATGATCTAGTCGCTAAAAATGTAAATGACAATATCCCGTTTATTACAAAAACAAAGAGTGAAATATTTAAAACTATTCTGGAGAAATAATGGTCTTTCTATAGGCAAAACGTAGACTCCGGTAGACAGCGTTGGAGTCGCACCGGCGACCTAGAGATAAAAAAAGTAGTTTCTATTTGATATATGGACAGAAAGTAGAACTTGACCTACGTTGGAATAAAAGTATTGCTTGCGACCTTCCAATGGAATTTTTGGCGATTTATCTTCATTTGCCATTTAATTTTCATATTCCTATACGATGCAATTTTAATGTGCGGAAGCTTGCTTTGCAAATTAGAGGAATATTAGGCCTATAAAGCTTATTTGCTAAACGTTTTCTCAGTCTGATCTGTAAATTCCAGAACGACATCAAGCGATATCAGCAATTCTTACCAAGCGAATATAGGAAAAAATTCAAATTGTTCTCATAAAGACAAAAAATGACAGGACAACCACGAAATGAGGAACTATGAGCGTAACCACTCATTACGAGCAATAGTCTCAGTCCATCGCGCTGGCGGAATTACTCTCGACTATTCCCGGTGTCGACAATACTGCCCAGACAAGCGACAAATGGAGTTTATCTTTTAGCGACAAATTCATTTATGAATTATATACGCGTTATAGTTAATATTTTGCTTCTTTATTCCTTAATTTATACTGAGAATCATTCAAATGTTAATAACGAAGGAAAAGCTGAAATATCGCAAGTACCTGAATTTACAACACGCCTTGATGAACTAGGCAATTTGTTATATTAAGGTCCGATTTCTCAATATATATTTTCGAACCCTCTGAGATAAATATAGATAAGGAAATAAGTGAAAGTAATAATAACGGTACCAAGAGAAACGTCGTTTACGTATTTGCGAAGGACCAGAAAATAAAAGTTCCATTTTTGGAGTTTTCCTTTACCGGAAAAAAGTTCCATCACGAATTTGAGAGTATACGCTTAAAAACAATGAAAAACTTTATCAAATAATTTGTAAATCCAGTTTTTTAATAGTTTTTGGCGGGATTTTCATCGGAAATATATTAGGTCTAGGGACATAAATTTCTGTAAATTTCAACACCCACAATACAGAGCGACTCTTTAGCTTAAGAACAAACGCCTTCGCTCCTAAAACAACACCCCCACCCGCCCCAAACAGTTCACACAGTATATTGCAATTACAGTTTCCGTTAGCGTTCATAAAACTTAAAATTACCCAAGCAAAAATTGTTGGATGTCATGGTAGACAAATCTGTATACATACACTGGACCAAGTATCAGAGTTATACGGTACTAAAAAATCTGTAATAAGTTAGTCAATTGCAATCGTAGCTAATAAAATTCTGATTTTAATGTGAACTTAAAATGCTATACTGTATATAATGATGCACACTATTTCAAGTTATCAGAGTTACACAATACTAAAATTCTTTAATTAGGTAATTAGTTCATTTCAATCCTAACCGACAAAATCCTGATTTTAATGTCAATTCAAGATGTTTTTTAATGGACTTTTTTTTATTCCAAACACTTTAAACGTCATTTAGCACTTGATTGTCACTTTTTCATTCTCGGCTTATTGATTTTTCTCCGATGATATCGGTCACATAGGCCTAATTTTTCCCAGCGATTAGACCCATCATATAGTCTTTGTCTTTGCGATGACAAGTTTATGACGCAAACCAAAAAATCAATTCAAGTCTATTGTTCTTTTTTAAGTTATCCAAACACGCGTATAATCAGTTTAAGGTTCGTGCTGACAGTTTTCCGCTAATCACAGTAACGTGGCGGCGCCGATACACCGCGAGCGAGCGGACGGGGGAGAAAGTGTTACAGTCACTTTGCCTCGATATCTAGC